>NC_048221.1:114565535-114641427 GCF_002007445.2 Ailuropoda melanoleuca
GAGGGGGGTGGGAATGGGATAGACCGGTGATGGGTGGTAAGGAGGGCACGTATTGCATGGTGCACTGGGTGTTATGCGCAACTAATGGAGCATCGAACTTTACATCGGAATCTGGGGATGTACTGTAAGGTGACTAACATACTATAATAAAAAATAATTAAAAAAACAAAAAACAAAAAAACAAAAAAACAGGGACTGCGTCTGGCTTATCTTTCCTTCCTCAGCACCTGCACCTATGACTAACACATGGCATGGCTCAGGAAATCTGTTGCACTACACTCAACTGCCCATTATTCTGGAAGGATCCCTATTGTCCCTTCGAAGTCAGAAATAATAACCATGCATATATTCTTTGTGCTTATCATTTCTAAATTAGTTCCAACAAACAGAGATGGATTTTGGATTAAGGAAAAAAAGAAAGTTGCTGTCCTTGCCTTTTTCTCTCCAGCACAGCAAACACATGTTATCAGACAACCAGAGTTGTTTGTAGAGTGTAGGGCATGTATGGTGTAGCAGAAACTAGTCACAGAGGCAAAATATTAGAAGTGTTACTTCATGGGGCGCCTGGGTGGCTCACTCAGTTAAGTGTAAGACTCTTGGTCTCGGCTCAGGTCGTGATCCTCAGGGTCCTGAGATCGAGCCCCAAGCTGGGCTCCCTGCTCAGCGGGGAGTCTGCTTGAGATTCTCTCCCTCTGTCCCTCCCCGTGTCCCACTTGTGCATACACAAGCTCTATCTCTCTCTCGCTTTTTCAAAAAAAAAGTACTATTTCATGATGGCTGATCATCTTAACTCGGAGTTTCAAAGTACTGCTTCTGAAGCAGAAAACGATTCAGAGCCGCTCTCAGGAAATCAACACAATAGTGAAGAGGCAGCCTGTGGCATTAGCCTTCTTGGTTCCAAACCCTGGCCCTGACACCTGTGAGCTGTGTGACCCTAGCTAAGTTATTCCCTCAGCCGTAGCTTCTTTATCCCAGAAGTGGAGATGTTTTTAAAATGACTCCCGCTATAATGGGTTATTATGAAGGGAAAATAATGCCTGTAAAGGGCTTGCTCAGCACAGTTTCTCTGTAAATACTTAGCAAGTGATGGTTACTAGGGTCGTTATTGTTATTAACCGAGCCTCCCCACCCCTACCCCTTCGCCTTCTCGTTAGGTCTAGCTCCCACCCAGTCTCAGAGGATTCCGTGCCACATCAAGGGCCCCGAGTGCACTGACCTGGTTCCCCTCCCAGCTCCTGAGGAGATCCTGACTAACTGTTCGTTTCCTCTCCTGACTCTCAGGGTAGGTCCCACTCTCTTCAGTGCGTTCTGAAACTTCTCTCCCTCTTTCTACCTTCCCCTCAAATAGAGACTTAACTTATGAGCTCTAGCACTGGGGCCCCTTGCTCTGCTTTCCCACGACATTCTTCTCTCGTCTCTCTCTCTTTTTTTTTTTTTTTAATTAATAGACTTTATTTTGGGGAGAAGTCTTAGGTTTACAGAAAAATGGAGGAAAGTACAGACAGTTCCCATACACCCATCTCCCCTGTTTCTGTTACAACTGATGAGCCAATATTGATATATTAACTAAAGCCCATGGTTTACAATGGGGTTCACTTTTGTGTATGCATTCTTCTCTCACTTCTTTTTCCCCTACCCTTTCTGTGATCTTTCTGCTTCCTGTCCTAGTTTCCCTTTTCTCTGCAGGCCCTGCCCTGCTCCATCATTTGCCCAAATACCTCTGAGTCACTAATGCCTTTGCCCAATCCCCACTAGCTTCATCAAGCAACCTATGTTTTAAAGCAGTGTCTTTTCACATTTCAAAATAGTTGGGTACTCACATACATGTTTCACACAAGACTTCCTCATCCCTACCAACACTCTCGCCACTCTCAGAGTGAACCTTTCCACTGCAGAGCCCACCCTGGGATTCCAGAGTCAGCCCACGTACACTTGCTTTCTGCACGAGTCTAACCAAGGGAAAACCCCACAAGGGAGGGCGAAAGCCACAGCCTTTCCCATTCTGATATGTGCTCTCCCTGGCCACGTATTCCTCATCACTCTGGTCCCTATTAAACCAAAAGGAAAAGAAAATGAAATGACTACCAACAGCCTCTGGCCCCTACCTTTCTTCCTTCCCAAAGCCCCTTAATTAACTTAACTAATTAGTTAATGAGAGAACATCTGCAAAACGCCCTAGGCTTCAAAGGGAAGGCCCATCAATATAAGGTGTTAGGGGTGTGCTGTCATCAAAAGGTGACATCCCCAGTCTTCTCAATTCCTCTGTCGTCTGTGCTTATTAACACCCCAGGAGTCTGTCCTCGAGCTTAGAGATGTCCTCCTAGCAACAGCCCCATCCCCTTGGCAACACCTTGACTTGGGTTTGTCACCAACCCCAACAAAACCAGAAACTCAATGTCTGCTGGAGTCACACTGTTAGGAAGACGATATTTGAGGACTGCGTATTGCTTTATGAAAGACTTTCACATCCAATTTACGGCCTGAGTTTCAAGCCAATGGAACATTCAGGCTACACCAGTAATGAATCAGTTTGACTGCATTCAGTAAAATGTGTGTGTGTATAATTCGATTGGATAACTGCATTTTCTTGATCCGCATGACACCAGTGTTGAATTTGTCACTCTCTAATCGGTTGTTTTGACGAGCATAGTCATAGATGAAGCTACCATTTTGTTTTTCTGTTTTGTAGGAGCTGGGTTTGGGAAAAATCTTTTGGCACAATTTTGCAAATGGTATTTTCAAGTCACAGAAGGGATTTGCCATTTCCTCACAAGCTCAAATGCCTTTAGGATGTGTGTTTAACTACATTCTCACCCCATCGTGCACTGCACAGAACTTACAAGCCCCGGTGGAGAATTCAGGGCCAATTTTATCATTAAATAAACTCTGGAATGCCCCAGGCAGGGTCGTTAACTTGTCTCCACTACAGACTAAATGTCGAAATAGCCACCTCCCTTCTGTGGGTTCCCACAGGGCTCTGGGTGTGCTCCATAGCCCACCCCTGGCATGAGGGGACAATTAGACCATTATGCTTGCACCGAAAGCCAGCAGCCAGCTCGGTTAGCTCTGTACATAGGGATGAAAAAAAGAGAGAGAACCAAATATAGACCACTGGGACAATTTATTTGTCTTAAGAGTGTTTAAGACACACCAGCAAGCCCCAACAGGTTGTAAATGGTCAGCTTTGTGCAATTACCACACAAGTCTGAAGAGTATTCTATGTGGATTCAGTTTAAAAACCCTACGGGTGGTCACACCGCATAGGGGGCCTTGACAAGAGTCTCACTATCTACATCCATGACAACCCAGGAGAGTAAAGACCCACCCAACACCTTCCTCCACATTGTGTTTTTGAAGATTGTTATCACTGGGACGCCTGGGTGGCTCAGTCGGTTGAGCATCCATTTTTGGTTCTGGCTCAGGTCTTGATCTCAGGGTCCTGACATGGAGCCCCATGTCCCATGTCTGACTTCACACTAAGCGGGGAGTCTGCTTGAAGATTCTCTCCCTCTGCCCCTCCCTCAACTCCCATGCATGCTCCGTCTGTCTAAAATAAATCATCTTTGGGGCGCCCGGGTGGCTCAGTTGTTAAGTGTCTGCCTTCAGCTCAGGGCATGATCCCGGCGATCTGGGATCGAGCCCCACATCAGGCTCCTCCGCTGAGAGCCTGCTTCTTCCGCTCCTACTCCCCCTGCTTGTGTTCCCTCTCCAGCTGGCTGTCTCTCTCTCTCTCTGTCAAATAAATAAATAAAATCTTTAAAAATAAATAAATAAAACATCTTTTTAAAAAAGTTTTTTATCATTGTCTTACCCAGAGTGTCCATTTGAAATTCCAACTTTTTTTTTCCAAATAGAAACTATTAGAATTAATGAGACCCTTAAAACTTCCAAAAGCTAATCTTGTCTAAATCTCTAATTTTCAGAAAAGGACACTGATGACCAGAAGGGTTCATACACCAGTCAAGCTGACTCTGTTCTAAGTCTAGCTTTACTACCAACTCACGGTCCAATATTCTTTTAGCCTAGGTTACGAAAAGGGACCACCAAAACCACTGACGTGACTGCCATACATATCTACGTAACTACAGAGCTATTAGGGGAAGAGAAAAAAGGGGGGGAGGGAAGGAAAGAGGGAAGGAAGGAAGAAGGAAGGAAGGAAGAAGGAAGGAAGGAAGGAAGGAAAGAAGGAAGGGAGAGAGGGAGGGATAGAAGGAGGGAAGGAGAGAGGGAGGAAGGAAGGGATGGAGGAAGGAAAAAGATTTAGAGCCTGAATTTCTCATTTATCATTTAGGGCCTGTCTTTGGGATAGAGGTGCTGTCCAGCCCCCTCCCCCCAGCCTTGTCCCCTGAGAACCTACTCCTATCTGTCAGAGAGTACCCATTCATCCCCAGTTTCCAAGAATTTCAACTAGCTGGCCTGGTCCCTCGGCCCCTCCTGGGGAGATAGCCGTGCCATGTCTCCCTGTGGTTTGGCACTGTGTGTTGCAGAAAGAGACTCCTGGGGACAGTGGCTTAACCCACAGCAGCAGGAGGCCTCCACTGCCCTGCCAAGTTCTGAAGTCCTGGATCACTGTGAGAGAAGTTTCCGTGCAAAGGCAGCTGCTGATAATGGCAAGGATGGGCCGGGTGTGGAAAAGTGGAAAGGTTGCCTGAGTGATAGCTGGGAGCCCTCTCTCCAGTACAAGAAGCTAAGGGAGAGAAGCCTGAACAGAGCAAAAACAAAGCCGTACAAGCACAGAAAGCTGATTGTAAGATCACTTAGCTTTGTGTTTCAACACTGCTATGGACAAAACAAAGCAAGAGTAGTGGAAAGGAGCCGAAGTACCTGTTCCTGCCAGGGGCGGAGTGCTGCCTCCCACTGTCCGTCAAAGCTGGCCAGGCACTTCCACAGCCAGGAGACTCAGAGAGGGTTGTGTAGTAGTTTTATTCCATCTGCCCCATCCATCCCAGCTTGTTCTACCCAGCACCAGGAACACAGGCAATCTCCAGTCACCCCCACGACCCAAGCCACGGTCAAGGTGGGCACAGCCTACACGGGTCTGGTGGAAAAAGCACGTCTGCCACCTGGCAGCCTTCTGCTGTTTCCTGTGTTAGGATCCCCTCCGCTTGTTTCCAGCGAAGTGC
Organism: Ailuropoda melanoleuca; assembly: GCF_002007445.2. Classification (NCBI taxonomy): domain Eukaryota; kingdom Metazoa; phylum Chordata; class Mammalia; order Carnivora; family Ursidae; genus Ailuropoda; species Ailuropoda melanoleuca. The sequence continues at coordinate 114,570,659 of NC_048221.1, forward strand.
TCTTCCTCTTTCTTCTTCAGGGCCCTTTGCAGATGCTCCAGCTGCCAGATAAAGAAAGGAGACACTCTGGACCAGGAGAAGGAACACTGAGTCTAGACTTCTTCCTGAGCCAGCTAGGACCCGGAGAAGTCCCTTGAACTGGTCTGACCTCTGTCAGATGGATCAAAATCTGTTACGTTGGGATAACAACCAGGGAGCATAGTTTACAGTTTAACCCATTTATAGTGAAGGGGTTAGACATGCAGCTCTGGGGTTGCAGACTTTGGGTCTGAATCTCAGCTCAGCCACTTCCTAGGCAGGTAACCTTGGAGAAGTCCCTTGACCTCTCTCTGCTTTAGTTTCCTTATTGGCACAACTGGGATAATCACATTGTTGTGTTAATGAGCTGAAACAATGTGCCTGGGAATTCCATTTGATAAAGAGTATAAAGTTGTTAGCATGGTGCTAAGTAAAAACACAATAAATGTTAACCATTTGCATGGCCCTCATCGCCATCCTCTAGGGAAACAGGACGGTAAATGGGGGCTCAGGTCTCCCGGAAAGGAACCAAATGCTACACTTACTATTATTAACTTACCACAGGGACTTTCGATTGCCAGTTCCTTCAGTTTATCTTACCAGGTAAAATGAAAGGCAAAATCCCCTTTTTTCTCTTTGGGGAGCAAATGGGATCTGAGAAACGGACACTTTGCCCTCAATTCTCAATGGATTTAGAACAAAAGAAACCTGCAAAGCTCTGATAAATGGGGAACAAAAATCACGGAGCTCGGCTTTCCGACTTCTTTGAATCGCGTGCGTCTCCTAGTGGTAATCTCTTAGAATAATTCCGCAAGCCTGTCTTTGAGGGAGAGTGAGGAAGAAATTACAGGAGTTACGCAGATTTACAGGATAATCGGGGCAACACACCGACACGTTTCACAGGCTGGCTGGGTTTTTGGCCGGCTTTATTGAGATATAATTGACATATAACATTGTGTACGTTTAAGGTGTGCAATGTAATGATCTGATGCAGCTACGTATTGCAAAATGTTGATCACAATAAGGTTAGTTATCACATCCTTCATCTCACATAATTACCATTTTGTTGTGGTGGTTGTTCTGGTGACATTAAAGCTCTACTCTCATAGCAACTTTCAAGTATATAATACAGCATCATTAACACAGTCACCATGCTGTACATTAGATCCCTTGAACTGATTCATCTCGTAACTGAAAGTTTGTACACCCTGACCAACTTCTCCCCATTTCCCCCACCGCTCTACCCCACGCAACCACCGTCTACTCTTTGTTTCTGTGAGTCCAGTGTTTTTAGATTCCATATGTAAATGAGATCATACATTATTTGCTTTCTCGGTCTGGCTTATTTCACTTAACATAATGCCTTCAAGGTCCATGATGTTGTCACAAATGTCCGGATTTCCTTCTTTTTATGGCTGAGTAACATTCCATTATATGTATCTTCTTCATCCTCCATCGGTGAGCACTTAGGTTGTTTCCACGTCTTGGCTGTTGTAAATAACACTGCAATGTCAAGGAGCTTCTTCCCGATGTTTTATTCTTGGAGTTTTATGGTTTCGGGTCTTCTATCAAATCTTTAATCCATTTTGAATTGTTTGTGTGTATGTGTGCATTGTGTAATGTAGCAGTCCGGTTTCATCCTTTTGTATGAGACTGTCCAGTTTTCTCAGCACCATTTATTGAAAACTGTGCTTTCTCCAGTGAGTATTCTTGGCTCCTCTGTCAAATACTAGTTAATCTTATATGCATGGGTTTATTTCTGCACTCTCTATTATGTTTCACTGTTCTGTGTGTCTGCCTTTTTGCCAGTACCACACTTTTCTGAGTGTAGCTTTGTAATATAGTTTGAAATTGGGACGTATGATGCCTCTAGCTTTGTACTTCTTTCTCAAGATTAGTTTAGCAATTCTAGGTCTTTTCTAGTTCCCCACAATCTTTAGGATTTTTTTTTTCTATCTCTATGAAAAATGCCACTGGAATTTTGATAGGGATTGTGCTGAATCTGTAGATGGCATTGGGTAGTACGGACATCTTAACAATTCTAACTTAATTCATAAATACGGAGTACCTTTCCATTTATTTGTGTCTTCTTCAATTTCTTTCATCAGTCCAAGTACACTTCACTGCTGAAGGGCCAAATAATAAGTCAAGCTTCTCTATAAAGAGGCATCAAGGAAATCGAGGGCTAGTGAAATCTCACCTCCAGCTTGTGGTTGCAAGAGCCACAACACAGTGTTTGTGTGGCCTCAAGGAAAACTAGCTAAAAGTCTTTAGTACCCCTTTGCTGTCTCCCACCTTAATTCATCCCCAGATCCCTGCCCAGGCATGATCAGAGCCCTGTGAGACATTAACATAAAAAAGAGCTAAAGAACTAGACTTCAACATGTGGGCTCCATTCCCAAAATGGCATATACCTTATGCATATATTGCTGTCAAGTTCTCTAGCTATCTCATCCACACTGCACAAAGATGTCCTTGGCAGAGCTCCCAACGTTGTCTGATGGCAAAAATACATAAACCTCCATACACTCACATGATGGAATATTATGCAGCCATTTAAGTGTTTATAAAGAACTTGCTATAACATGGAAAGTGTTTATACTATAATAAAGTTTGTCAGGCAGGAAGAACATTGGTATACGCTGTGTGATCATAACTACGTTAACAATGCAAAGAGAGGAGTCTGGCAAGAAATATACCAAACAACTCATCGAAGTTTTCTCTGGGTAGTAATACTTGGATTATTTTCTGTTTTTTAATCTTCAGGTTTTTTTCTAATTGCAATGTATTCATTTCACAATAAAAAAATAATAATAAGATAGATTCAGAAGTTAACAGAACCAAGATGACAGTGTCGGAGGCTCCTGAACTGCCCTCCTCCCGGAGACACACCAAATGTACAGCTGCACGTGCCGTGATTCCCTCTAAGAGAAGTCCAGAAAAGAGCAATAGTGTGGAACCAGAAATTAATTCTAAGAAGAAAACTGGAAAATTCACAAATATGTAAAGATTAGACAGCGTGTTCTGGAACAATCAATGGGTCAAAGAAAGAAATTAACAGGGATATCAAAAAATATCTTGAATCGGGGGTGCCTGAGTGGCTCAGCTGGTTAAGTATCTGACTCTTGATCTCAGTTCAGGTCTCGGTCTCAGGGTCATGAGTTCAAGCTCCACCTTGGGCTCCACGCTGGGCAGGGAGCTTACTTAAAATATATAGATCTTGATTCAGATGAAAATGAAACCACAGCATACCAAAACTTACAAGATACAGCAAAACATTTCTAAGAGGGAATTTTATAGCAATAAATGCCTACATTAAGAAAAAAAGAAAGGCCTCCAAATAAACAACCAAACTTTATATCTCAAAGAACCAGAGAACTAACAAACTAAGCCCAAAGTTAGTAAAAGGTGTAGTGGGTGTAGTTTTAAAATAAGTTCCATTAGCCCAGAAGCATAATGCTCTTAGATGAAGTTACACTGGTAAAAATACTATTAAAACAAGTCAATGGATCATTATTCCCATTGGAAACTAGGCCTGTTGGCCATTAAAGGATAGAAGAAAAGGAGGGAAATTAAGAATAGCCCTGGCCTCTCCTGAGTTGCTTGCCTCTGGCGATGGGATGTGTGTGCCAGCCCAAGTGCCATGGACCCCAGGAGGAGAAAACAGCCATATCCTTGCCTGCCAGATGGCCAGGATGGATTCCAAACTCAGAAAGCATCCATAAACTAGGGCATTCATCCCAGCTACCCTGACTCAGAGCCTGGAGGACACTCCTGGAAAGGTCAGTCCTGGGGTAAAATAATTTTCTGAACAGGAAGACTTAGCTCCCTTTTGGTGTTAACCCAGCATGGGCGTGCCTGATCCCAAACTCTCCTTCCAACAGCAGCTCCTCAAGCCCTCCTCTAACACATTCAAATGACATCATTTAAAAATTATATTATGGGGCGCCTGGATGGCATAGGGGCGCCTGGGTGGCACAGCGGTTAAGCGTCTGCCTTCGGCTCAGGGCGTGATCCCGGCGTTATGGGATCGAGGCCCCACATCAGGCTCCTCTGCTATGGGCGCTTCTTCCTCTCCCACTCCCCCTTCTTGTGTTCCCTCTCTTGCTGGCTGTCTCTATCTCTGTCGAATAAATAAATAAAATCTTTTTAAAAAATTATATTAAAACGTTAATAAACTTTACAAACAAAATAAATTAAATTAAGCTTGCTCTCCCATCAAGCTATTGTAACCTTCCTTTTACCACTCATTTTTTTTAAGAATTTGTCTATGCTGACTCTTCCTCACTGCTTAGAGTGATGGTTTATTTAAATAGAGAGTCTCATGGTGGTATTTAAAAGATTTAGCAACTGAAATGGCCTCAGTCAGAATGGAGCACACACCAAATGGACTGGACAGCAGCCATGAGAGCCAGTATGGCTCAGGGAGCAGGGGGGCACCCATAACCCACAACACCCACTCCCCCACTTGAAAACAAAACTTCTAGGACTCTGCAAGTTTAATTAACAAAAGTTCTCAATGTAATATCAATGTGATAGTTACTATCAGATGTGGGCACATTCTCTCTACCCTAATTCCTCCAGGTCTAATTTTTCCAAGTCTTTAAGATTATGTCCCAACTTGGAATATCTAAGATAGTCACCCCACTCCATTCTCATCCTTTATAGTCCACCTCCCACCCACAGCTTAGAAATCCAGAATCATGGGTGACCTCTCCTTCTCTCCTAAGAAACTGCAGGACCTTCAACAGTTATTGTGTGTTGAATCCTGCCCTGCCCCCCACCCCTGCCGCCAGCAAAAGATACATTGAAGTCTTAATCCCCAGTACCTCAGAATGACCTTACTTGGAAATAGGGTCGTTGTAGATATAACTAGTTAAAATGAAGTCATAGTGGAGCAGAGTGGGCCCCTAATCCAATATGACTGCTGTCTTTATAAGAGGAGTGAAATTTGAATAGAGACACTGCAGGAAGACAGAGACAGAGATCGGAGGGATGCTGCCATAAACCAAGGAACACTTGGAGCTACCAGAAGCTTCAAGAAGCAACAAAGATGGCATCTGGGGCGCTCAGTCAGTTAAGTGTCAGATGCTTGGTTTCATCTCAGGTCGTGATCTCAGGGTCCTGAAATCAAGCCCTGCATCTGACTCTCGCTTAGCGGGAATCTGCTTGAGATTCTCTCTCTCCTTCTCCCTCTGCCTCTACCCCCATCTTAAATATATATATATATATATAAAATCGTTTTTTAAAAATAAAAGAAGCAACAAAGGATCTCTCAGTTCGGAGGGATTGTGACTCTGCCAGCACCTTGAGTTCAGACTTCCAAGCCTCCAGAACTTTGAGAGAATGGATCCCTGCGGGTTTAAGTTACTCAGCTGTGGTACAGGCTACAACAGCCCTAGCGCACCTCTCTAGCAGCCATCTTGAATTCTCTCACACAGGTCAGACTACCTGCAGCGCCCTTTAAAATTTCGCAAGAAGGATCACACCTCAGTTCTTCTGCTCCCTTTTTGTGGCTGGCTTCTTCCTCCAAATCCTATTACCTTTTCTCTCCAAAGGAAATCACCTTCAGTCTCCCTTGGGGCCTTCCTTTCCTACCCAAAAGCTATCTGAGACGGTCCCCCTTTTGCATATTAAAAACCAAGGTAGAAGTTAAAATGAAAGGCTATTTTTGAATTAGGAGGTGATAAATTTGAAAGCTTTTTGTGAACTTCTTAGAAACACATTTCATCCCACCCTGGGGTACTTTTTTGGAGTACAAGCCAAATGTACTTTTTTGGAGAACAAGCCAAATGTACTTCTACCCTAGAAACCTAGCTAACTAATATTTCTGGAGAGATCTCATCCTAGCTCATTTCTACTTATGTTTCATTCAATATTCCCACCAAATAATTCGGGCATGTTCTGAACATGATTTTACAAGAAACAAAATTTACAAATTTAAATAGAAGTTCAGCTATTAGTGGGTATAAGTGATACGTAAACTCTGAGGACCTTGTTACTAAAGGTTAGTTTTGCCTTTATCAACAGTATACTGGAGTTGGTAAATATTAAATTAGCAAATATAATCAATACAATGGTCTCTAAATTGTTTTAATTACTCTCCCATAAGTTTAGGAAAAAAAAATCTTTTGTATGCCCTCACTGTATATGTATATTACTTATAAAATATAAACATGTATACTGAACATTAAAACATACTAAACTTTGAATTTTTAAAGGATAAACTTAACAACTACACATAAATAATAGGTTTTTTTGTTTTCACACAGACCATCCTGAGATCCTCACTTTGAATACCACCAGCTTACATAATAGTGTATCTGATATCAGTAAACTGTGAAATCCTGAGTTACTCCAGCAGTAATATAAGGATGCCTGGAGGTATTCAAGAGGAATCATAGCCCTGGGCTATGGGGAATCTTTTTGAGGCCCTATTACTCTTCCATCGCTGACACAAAACCCTTCCCAACACTTCATAGCACAAGTTAGCAGGTTAGCAAAGTATAGAAATGATCAGAACAGATGCTTCACCAACGGATAATACATATTTGCAGCCGATGATAAATTGAAGAGCAAACCTTAAATTTCAGAATGATATGGATGTGCATCAATTGAAAGAACAGTAAGACAGGCATCCATTGGGAGGCAATATACAATACTTAAGGCTCGGGTGTTAGACAGACCAGGTGGAGAGGAGGAGATGAGCCAAGAATGCTAAGTAAACCCTATGTAAATGGCTCTTTGTACCTCTTTCTGGATCTGGTATGGATCTTTTCCAGATACCACTAAGACTGTTGGTAATGGGCTCACTTGAGAGATTACATTCTGGAGGAAAAAGTTTATATTGCGGCTCCGATTTATTGAGTGCTTGATAAGTACCTTACAGGTTCTATCCCACCCAACTTCTTAGGGTCTGTTTTCTCATCTACAACCAGTAATAATTGTCCGCACAGTAACTCCTTCAGCATTTCCATACAGCAATTAGGTGCCAAGGACAGGATCCCAGGCCAGGGCAGATGAATGCCAATGGGCTTCACCACTCCTATATTCTCAGGAAGAAAGACTGTTTCGTTCCACTTGATCACAGAAGAGACATCAAACTGTCTTCTCAGCAATCCTAATTACTGCATTAAATCTTCTTTCCTTCTTGGCAAGTCAGATAGGGCAAAAAATCATTAAGCAATGTGTTCGCCATTCTTGTTTTTATCCTTATGAACCTCAGATAAGGAAGTGCTTGCCATAAGGAGCATTTAAGGAGAGTTTAGGAGAAGAGGGGCATCCAGGATCTTAACTGCTATCAAAAGAGATATCCTTGAACTCCTTTGCTGTAACTTCAAGACTGACCTGGTTATTGCTGACATCACTCTCCAAACTGATTATATTTTGATCTTATTTTCGTTTATTAGAAGGATACTATCAGACAGTTTCTGGCAGGAATGAGCCATTGACTTGGGGTGCTAAAGATTTTCTCTCAGTTTAATGATTTAAACCTGAGGCTGGGAAATGTGGGGGGGAGGTGAAGAGGAAGTCATTTCCAACATCCTAGATATTGGGTACCAACGGAATAATGAAAGGGGACTTATGCTTATCCAATGTTATTATATTGTTGGGCAATATACTTATGAAAAAAATTATTGGGGTTTGAATGGCCCCAATAAGCCACGCTCTCTCCTCTGCCAGAGTTTTGAATTTATGGAGAGTGACAAAGGAGTAAAGCAGATGGGGAGCATATTAGGACCTCTATTATTAATAGGGGCTATTTTCTACGGTGACAGCTTTGCCCCAGAAGGCTCTAAAATAGGCCCCAGAAGTTCCATCAATTAAATTGATCCCAATGCCACTCTTCATCCTAGGTTGAACATTCACTCCCTATTCTATTTTTCATTTCAAATTAGTCCATCCACATGGTCCAAAATATCTTATCAGCAGTTCTGCAAAAAATAAAAATAATATCATAATAACACTCCAATGATTATACACTAAATGCCCTATGTATAAATGTAAGCCTGCTTACTATAAGGTTTCTAGAGAGAAATTAAAATCTTCGAATTAAGTCCCTTTACAAATTTAAGTCCTAAAAAAAGGAAAATTCCAAAAGGTTTCAAGTCTAAAATCAAATTCACTTTCTTCTGTATATTGAAAAGGCAAACCCTCCAAAACCTCTCTTTCTGGCAATATAGGACCAAGTATCATGAAAATGTACCCTAATAAAAGGCACTTAATAATGCTGAAAAAATATACAAAGCATTTCTTTAAATGCCTAACAACTGAGCTGGCGAGAAAGTGATGGGAACCCTTCATGGTCGAAGCTGCTTTATAAAAAATTGCAAATCCAGCCAGATAACTAGACCTGGAAGCCAACAGCTGTCCCCTGGGATCTACTGATCTCTGGTAACCTGGAACTTGAGTTTCAATGAGCCATCAGCAACAAAGCTTATGTCCTGAGCAAAATGAGATGCAGATGAAGGACTCCTGATAAAGGATGGGTCCCATATGATGACATCCGCAGAGAAAGAAAAGCAGTAACTCACAGAGATAGACCGTAAAGAATCTTGACTCTTAGTTATGGATTTAAAGGGAAAAAAAGTATATTCTCTGAGAATTTATATCCATGAACTGATCCTCAGTTGGGTTTGGACTGGAATTTATAGTATGCATGTAGCCAAAAAACATCCAAGTTGCAAATTGAAAGTCATCCCAAATTGGTACTGCCACCAGTCACACAGAAGAACCAGGTATAAGTCCTTCCTGAAGGAATGCAACATAATCTGGTTCTCAAAGAATTTTTCCAACTTAAAGTTCTCAGGGACATGAACTCATACTTACAAATTGCCAACAAATAAAAAAAATAAAAAGAAGCAGGAAAACAAGCCAATATGATAAAGAGTTGATAGAAAGAAAAAAAAAAACCACCACTGATCCATATCCGCAATTAATGCAGGTATTAGAATTATCAAATGTAAAATATAAATTATGTTAAAGATGTTTAATGACGAATTCTGAAGTTATGATGAAGTAAAAAAAAGTTTAAGCAGGCTTGAAAATAAAATGACTGTTCTCTAAAAGACAGGAGATAACTAACGTGGCCAAGTATGCAGAAAAAAGGGAACCCTTTTCTTGGTGGTGGGAATGTCAATTGCTATAGCTACTATGGAAAATGGTATGGAGATGCCTCAAAAAAATTAACATAGAACTACTATATGACCCAGCAATCTCACTGCTGCATATCTATCCAAGGAAATGAAAACAGGATATCAAAAAGATATCTGCACTCCCAGGATCATTGCAGCGTTATTCACAAAAGCCAAGACATGGAAACAACCTAAGTGTCCACTGGCCGATGAATGGATAATGAAGGTGTGGGGGATATATATACACACACACACACACACACACACATATATATATATATATATATTACTCAGCCATAAAAAAGAGGGAAATACTGCCATTTGCAACAGCATGGGTGGACTTTGAGAGCATTATACTAAGTGAAATAAGTGAGAAGAGAAAGCCAAATACTCTATTATTTCACTTATATGTGGAATCCAAAAAAGCCAAACTCATAGAAGCAGAGAGTAGAATGATGGTTATACAGTTGACTCTTGTGGGTGGGGTTAAGGGCACCGATCCCTGCATAGTCAAAAATTGGTATGTAAATTTTAACTCCCCAAAAACTTAACTGCTAATAGCTTAATGTTGACCAGAAGCCTCACCAACAATGCAAACAGTTGATTAACACGTATTTTATGTTAGATGTACCACACACTGTATTCTTAAATTAAGTAAGCTAGAGAAAAGAAAATGTTATTAAGAAAATCATAAAGAAAATACATTTACAGTACCATACGAAAAAATCCATGTTCAACCCCATGTTGTTCAAGGATCAACTGTATATCACATTTTCTTTATCCATTCATCCACTGATAGACACTTAAGTTGTTTCCACATCTTGGCTATTGTAAATAATGCCACAATTAATATGAGGGGGCTGGGGCAGATCTTTTCGAGATAGTGATTTCATTTTCTTCTGATACATGCCCAGAAGGAAAATCACTGGATTACATGGGAGCTCTATTTTTAGTATTTTGAGGAACCTCTATAATGCCTCCCCAAATTTACATTCCCACCAACAGTATGCAAGACACTAAGATAGTTCTACATATGGCAGGATCCCATTTATATGAAATATCCAGACATGGAAAATCTAAGGAGACAGAAAGCAGATCAGTGGTTGCCTGGGTCTGGGGATAAATGATGAAGAAATGCAAACAGGCAGGTGGGAACCCTTTGGGGTGATGGAAGGATTCTAAAACTGGATTGTGGCAACGGTGCTCGACTCAATAAATTGACAAAAAATCGTCAAACTGTACGCTTACAATGGATGAACTTGATATATATGTAAATATATCTCAATAAAGGGGCTTCTTTTTTTGACAAATTTTTATTTTATTTTTATAATTTTTTTAATGTTTTTTTTATTACTTTATGTTAGTCACCATACAGTACATCCCTGGTTTCTGATGTAAAGTTCGATGATTCATTAGCTGCGTATAACACCCAGTGCACCATTGCAGTACGTGCCCTCCTTACTACCCATCACCAGTCTATCCCATTCCCCCACTCCCCTCCCCTCTGAAGCCCTCAGTTTGTTTCTCAGAGTCCATAGAAAGGGGCTTCTAAGTAGCTAGAAAAAAGACAGTTTTCTATGTTTAAAATAACTTCTTTCTCTCCCTGCTATTTAATTAAATGGGTTTTTTCCTGTCATTTCCAAATCACCTGTTATGAGACAAGGGCTGAATACCTCACTTCTACAGTTAATAACTTATTTAACATACATGTCAACCCTATGACATGGGTGGGACTCTACCCATTTTTGAGAGGAAGATCCTGAGACTTTGAGCTTAGGTCATCTGGCCAAGATCAGAGAGATCGTCGGTAGCAGAGCTGATGCAAAGCCAGGTCTGTCTGGCTTCGAAGCACAGGCCCCATCCATTAGCCACACTGCTGCTCTGTAAGGAATGAAAAGAGTTTCAGAGAATCTTTTTTCAGCAAAAGAAAGAAGGTGGTTGCTGAAACAACAAAGCTCTCAATTTCAAAACATATTCTATGTTCTGGGCCAAGTGAGCCCTAGAGTATTTCAAGACCTTTGCGGCTGACATAAAATGAAGATCAGACAAGTGACTCCAGACTCAGACCACCAAGGTCAAACCAGACTCTAGTCATGACCTCCAGTTGGCTCCATTGGTCAGAGAACGGATGAAATGGGCATCTCTTTAGTGCACATATAAATCTTCCAACAAGGTTGTTTAAATGCAAATTCTAGGGCCCTGTGCCCAGATGTTCTGGTCCAATAGGCTTAGGGCGGGGTCTCAGAAGCGATATTCTTAACAAGCATAGGAAAGTTGTCGAAATTAGAGGTTTCGGAGATAAATGCACCTGGGTTGGATGCTGCCATAAGCCATTACCAGTTGTGGCACCTTGGTCAGCTTAGCATGTTTGAGCCTCAGTTTCCTTATCAAGATAAGGGTGTTCATAATACTTATCTCCTAAAATTGTTGTGACTCTTTCATTACTCTATGATTTGAGAAAACACTCAGTAAGCACTAGCTTCTTTTTTTTTACATTTATGAGTGTTTTTTTTTCCTAGAGAGTCTGAAAGCATGGAGTTTTGCCAGCGATCCAGATTGAACACTTTCTCAGAATCAGGTCAGCAGCAAAGACGCTGCTGGGTTGGGTGAGATCAGCCTGCAGGCCTCAGGCACTGTTGATTTGTGGCTCTTGCTGGAGATTTTAATATCAAAAGTCGAACTCCATTGACTCACAAATTTATTCTATCCCTCACCTTCAAAAACACTCCTGAGCAGAACTGATAAGAGGAGAAAACACAAGGCAAAGCTGACACCTACCGGCAGCTCCAGGCCCCTGCAAAGGGCATTTGTGTTGCTCGGCAACTCCTAACACGGATTAATCCTTGCTACCTCCTTACACGGGAAACCTTGCGTCAAGGAAAGAATCAGAGATGTGGACAAAGGTTTACTGTGAAAGCTTTCATCAAATATCATTATGGAAGTGAAATATTGGAACGACTTGGTGTCCAACACTGAGGCATGGGCTCAATAAACTTTGGTACTTGTGTATAATGAACTATCGATCATCCATTTTAAGCTATGTTTTCAAACCATTTTAATAACACAAAGAAATGCTCATAAAGATTTTTTTAAGACTTTATTTTATTTATTTATTTGAGAGAGAGTGAGCAAGAGAGAGAGCGAGAGGAGGAGCGGGGGGAGGGGCAGAGGGAGAAGCAGACTCTCCTCACTGAGCAAGGAGCCCTACGCTGGGCTTGATCCTGGGGCCTCCAGGATCACGACCTGAGCCAAAGGCAGACGCTTCAGCAACTCAGTCACCCAGGCGCCCCTCATAAAAAGATTTTTAAGTGCAAAATGAGGGCTGTAAGACAAAACATTTTAGGACAATGATTAAATAAAATTGATGTCCATGGGGCACCTGGGTGGCACAGCGGTTGAGCGTCTGCCTTCGGCTCAGGGCGTGATCCCGGCGTTCTGGGATCGAGCCCCACATCAGGCTCCTCTGCTATGAGCCTGCTTCTTCCTCTCCCACTCCCGCTGCTTGTGTTCCCTCTCTCGCTGGCTGTCTCTATCTCTGTCAAATAAATAAATAAATAAATAAAAATCTTTTTAAAAAAAATTGATGTCCGTATATGATCCTAGAAAGAAATCTGGAATGAAATGTAGAAAAAGTTAATAGGGATCATTTCTGAGACTAGTGTTTTCTTCTTTGTACAGTGCTGTATTTTTCAACATTTCTGCAATAAGCATGTTTTACCTTATTGACTAGAAAGCACAGGAGTAAAATTTTTTAATATTTTTAACTGTTTTTCAACTTCATTGAGATGTAATTGGGACATGACATTGTGTAAATTTAAAGTATACAACCTGAGGATTACATATATATATATATGTAGACACGATTACCACAGTAAGGTTTGTTAACACTTCCATCACCTCACGTCATAACAATTTGTGCGTGTGTGGTAAGAACGTTTAAGATATACTCTCTAAAAAAATTATTTCTTAAAATAGAAAATAACATTCCGAGGGAGAACAGGACACCCAAAACAGATACTGATAGGACAGTGATAGTCCCGTGGTGACATTAACAGCATCTGAGAGACACAGCAGCATCACAGGACCACAGAACAACAGAACAAAGGGAGGAAGCCATTTCACTGTCTAAGAAGGAGAAAGTATTTAGCCTTCCCCAGCCAAATCATCCCTCTTGCAACTGGCTTTCCTTTTGTGTTATCTCTAGAGAATTTTCTCACATGATGACTGTGAGTCAAGGTCTGCCCTTCTGGGCAAGTGAGGACATATACAATCTCCTCACTGAATGTCTGACTGACGACCGTATCTGGCAAGACCGCGGTGCTATCACACACCAGCTCTGTGAATCACCTAATTCTCTGAGCTTCCTTCTTCTCATTGGTAAAAGAAGGGTGACAACAGGTACCCAGCGACCTCCCACAGTTCCAAGCTTGGCATGAGATAGGGTGTTCTGAAAACGATGCCATGAGAATCATAGGCAAGGTCGTAGAAGCCAACATCCTTCCCTGAATGATTCCGTGCCAGGCACAAAGCGTTTTCTTACCTGTTATTTCATTTTATCATCATAAAAAGCCTGCAAGTGAGTAGAAATGAGAAAACTAAGTGGATAACCTGCTCACAGTGGAATATCTTTTCCATTGCGGAGCCAGGATTTGAACTCAGTTTGAGCTCCAAAGGCCAGGTTCTTGAATATTATGCTTTATGACTGCATAGAACCTTAGTGCTCAAGGGGACCCAGCAGGTCATGAAGTTGAATCCCTGTAGTTTGAAGAGGAGGACACCAGGGTCCAAAGAAGAGACATGACCTGCCCATACGACCAACAAGAAATGCCACAAATTTCACCTTGCAGAACACTACAAGCCTCTGCGTAATCTGCCAGCCGATGTGGTTTCTAGTTACTCAAGCCCAGGAGTGGGCTGGGGTTTCTGTTCTCAGCTCCACTTCTCTATCGCTGGAAACAAGAAGCTCTTGGATCCACCCTATTATTCAACAGCCAAATTACATATTCCAAACTGAGTGAAACTTTGAACTTCTGGGGAAAGTGAACTCCCACAAAATCACTACAAATATCCACATTTAATATTTGGAGTTGAACCCCATTGACTCACAAACTTAGTTTGGGGGAAAGTACTCCAGGCAGAGGGAACAACCTGTGTGAAAGTCCAGGGGTAGGATCAGGTCTGACATGTTCCAGAAGCAGCAAAGAGGCTAATGTTGCTGGAACAGAGTGAGCAAAGGGGGAGTCTGGTCCGAGATGAGTTCAGAGTAGTGTTAGGAGACAGATCACAGGGATCAAACAGGCCACTGTAAAGATGTTGGTATTTATTCTGAGTGAATAAGAAACTAGTGTAGGGGTTTGAGCAGAAGAAGGACACAATCTGACCTACTTTCTTAAAGGATTGTTCTTGCTACTGTATTAAGAATAGACTGAAGGACTATGAGAAACAAACTGAGGGCTTCAGAGGGGAGGGGGGTGGAGGAATGGGATAGGCTGGTGATGGGTGGTAAGGAGGGCACGTATTGCATGGTGCATGGGTGTTATACACAACTAATGAATCATTGAACTTTACGTCAGAAACCAGGGATGTACTGTATGGTGACTAACATAATATAATAAAAAAAATTAAAAAAAAAAAGAATAGACTGAAGGAGCTAAGGTAGAAACAGGAAGACTTGGTAAGAGGATAAGAAGGTCTTACACTCTTCAAGGTAGGATAATGATGACTTGGACCATCGTGGTAGCAATGGAGGTGGTAAAACAGGATTGGATTTTGGATGCAGTTTGAACATAGACCTGATCTAGCTATTTCCTTTTTTTTTTTTTTTTAGATTTTATTTATTTATTTGACAGAGAGAGAGACAGCCAGCAAGAGAGGGAACACAAGCAGGGGGGGTGGGAGAGGAAGAAGCAGGCTCCCAGCAGAGGAGCCTGATGTGGGGCTCGATCCCAGAATGCCCAGGATCACGCCCTGAGCCGAAGGCAGACGCTTAACGACTGTGCCACCCAGGCGCCCCATTGTTTAGCTATTTCCTGACTGATTGAATATGGGATGCAAAAAAAAAAAGTTAGGAGTCAGGGATGG
Organism: Ailuropoda melanoleuca; assembly: GCF_002007445.2. Classification (NCBI taxonomy): domain Eukaryota; kingdom Metazoa; phylum Chordata; class Mammalia; order Carnivora; family Ursidae; genus Ailuropoda; species Ailuropoda melanoleuca. Next base: position 114,585,892 of record NC_048221.1, read on the forward strand.
CTCCATTTTTTGGCTGAGCTATGGGAAGAACGAAGTTACAGTCCACTGAGAAGATCACGTGGAACAGCTGTGTGAGAAGATTGGGAGTCAGCGGAGCGATGTTGAGTGTGACCTCCCAGCGGAGCTGTTCAGTAGGCATTTGGATACATGAGACTGGAGGGCTGTGGAGAGCTCTGGGAGTCATCGACATACTTGAGGCGCATAAAGACTTGAAGCTGGGTGAGCTCCACAATGGACTGAGTGAGGTAGAGTAGACGAGAGGACCAAGGACTGAGCCATGCCCTCAACGTCAGCCAGTCTGGAGACTAAGAGAAGTCAGCAAAACGGCCTGAGAAAGAGCCACCAGTGAACGGGAAGAGAACAGGAAAGTGCAATAAAACAGATTCTAATTTCAATGGGCACAGAAGCCAGGAATATTCTATGCTCCAATACCTTTATTTGGTTCCCTGAATCAATGTGAAAAAATTCTACACCTCTGAGTGCTTTTTTCCTTTGCACTTAATGCCCAGCCATTGCCAGCCCTCTCCCCCTGATTACTGTGCAGGGCTGGTAGCAGCCAGAGCAGTAGCACTGATGTCAGGAAAATGGCTCAGACAGGCAGCCTCTCTGCTGCTTTGATACGCTCCATGTCCAGAGGGAGAACTGCCAATCCAAACAGATCCCACAGATTGTGCCTTACCCAACGCTATCAAAACACAGAACAAGAGAGAGCCGAAGCCAGCTGTCTGGGAAAACTGTCCAGGTATTGTGCAGCTTGTGGGAGCTCAGCAGCATGCAGACGACGATGTGCTGAACCCGTGGAAAAAGGACAGACCCGGGGACCTGGAGCATCTTACAACTTGAGGCTCGAAGCCAATTGCCCCCCAGAGCTCTTGCCCTAAGTCCTTGAGAACAAAGTGCTGAAGTGGCCCCAAGGAGGAAATGATGTCCGGGAATTAATATCTGCATTTCTGAGAACACAGAAATATCTTCAAAGCTTCAATTCTACAATCTGATGTGTACAGATCCATGTCTGAAATTCCACCGTTATCAGAGTTTCATCTCTTGTTTTTCATAAACCCTGCTATCTATCACTTTCAGCTCAAAATGGAAACAAAGTTTAACAGAGAGGAACAGGAAGAAGGAAGGGGGCAGAGGACCAGGAAGATGGAGAAACCCCCCAACGCCGTCCCCACCCCTGCCCCCACCACTTCCACCACCTTCCAAGAAGGAGAATGGTCCAGAACAGGGAGGCAGAAAATGGAGGAACCTCACCATCTGGCATTTCCCCTGTTGGCAGATGTGGGAGGGAGTCACAGGGATGAGTCAGAAACTCTTTAGTTGATGCTTTCGAGCTGCCTATGCAAATCTTCCAGGGCCTTCTTTGCTACCACAGAGTAAACATCCTAAACCCAAAGGCCTTGCTGGCACACAGGAGATCGGGCGTGACTGTTCTGAGGGGCTGAGGACAGGTTTCTCGCTCAAAGACTAAGGAACCTCATCTCTTGCTGCTGCCCTTCCCTCCTCAGTTACCTTCTTCTGGCCTTCTGCCCCCCCCCACCCCCGAGTCTGTATCTCTCTCTGGCACTCCACCCAGTCCTTAAAAATACCCAATACTGTGATTCTTCATTCTACTTTATTTCATATGCCATATTTCTCATCTCCCTTCCCTGAGCTCTCCTGAAACATCCTTATTTTGAAGGAGAAAGGGGAGAGGAGACAGGAGGGGTATGGAGTTCTCCAGACTCATAGAAGCTTGCTGCTTTTCTGGTTCCAAATCAACCACTTCTCTGAGGGCAGTACTCTCAGAACCTGCTAGAAATGAAGGCCTACCTCTAGCTGACCCTGGGACCAGGCTCAGACAGCTCATAACCCGACGTCAGGCTCCTGGCTCATGAGTTGTGATTTATTGCTACATCTGCTCCCTGGGTGACTCAGGAACATGTTCAACTTGTTTGGGGAAACCAGGAGGTCAGTGTGACCAGGGTAAAGTGAGCGAGAAAAAGAGTGGTGGGGGGTGCGATCAGAGAGGTACAGAGACCAGATCCACATGGGGCCCGGCCAGCCACGGCGGAGGCACCGCATTCTATTTCAAGTGCAATGAGGGGCCATTGGAGGGTTTTATTCAAGCAGCAAGATGACATGATTATACGGTAGAAGGATGGCTCTCGTTTCTGTGTGGACAGGAATCCAAGGAAGCAAGGATGGAGCAGGGGAGCCAGGTGAGAGATGAGGGTGTCTTGACCTGGAATGGAAGCAGTGCTCAAAAGTGGACAGATCAGGACATAGTACAAAATCAAAAGGATTTGCTAGTGTTCTGAACTGAGAGAGAGGAGTCAGCCCCTGGGTCAAAAATTTCCAGTAACTGAGGTGGGAAGGACAAGATTTGGGGGATTGTGTGGAACCGGGAGTTCAGTTTCACATATCTTCATTTGAGGTGCTCTTGGGCCATCCCGATGGAGATGTCTGGAGTTACTGGAGAGATTGGGACTGGAGATATAAATTTCAGAGTCATCTGCACATAGCATTAGAGCTGGTGGGGGCTGGATAAGATCTCTTGAGGAATGAATACAGCGGGGAAAGAGGTCCAAAAACTAAGCTCCAAAATATTCCAATTTTTAAGAGTCAGGAAAACAAAGACCATGCTACAAAAGAAATGGAACAAAGAGATTGATGAGGTGGGAGAATCGAGAGAAAGTGGTGACCCAGAAGCCAGGAGTGAGAGAATGATCAGCCAAGTCATTTTCTCTGAGAACTGAGTACAGAAATGGCTGAGAGTAAGATCAGAGCCCCCAGTGATGCTCTACAGCCCTGGGTTTCATGGAGCCCCTGTGGGGACTTCGCCAACAGGGTTCCAGGCCTTTCTCCCTGTTTCAACCACATCTGCTCTTCTGTTGGCTTTGGGGTTCCATGTGAGATTTCCTCTGAAGAAAAGGTTCTAGCACTTAAAACATAAAGCTCTGGAAACAGTTGGAGCACCTTCTACCATTGGGAAAGGGGCAAGAATGTGGAGAGGGACTTTCTCTGTAGGGCCGCCCCCAGGGAAAAATATAAAACTGAGGGTGAAAACCATAGAGCTGCTGACTTCTAAGGCCTTTTTCCCTCAAAAACACATGAGTTCCACTCTCCTGGTTCCAGCCCCTGGACAATAATCTCACTGAAGGCTCCACCCATGCTCTGGTCTGATAATGACCTTGGTGAGGACATAGCACCTGGCTGGCCCCCCTACATGGGCTTGATAACATACAGGGGCCTTTGAGGAGCAGTATAAGAAACATTTATTTGATCCAAGTACTGCTTTGAACTCTGATTTTCAGGAGAAGCGCTGGACTAAACACCCTGCCTCCTCTTGCCTCCCCGATCTTAATCAGCCTCACAGGCTGTCTGGAATCAGGCAGTGTCTGGACAAGGTCTCACCCACGACTGCCAGTCTCCTGGCACAGAGGAGGCTGGCTGGTCAGTTTTTAAGTGTTCAAAGTATTACACCTTTTCCCGGTCAGTTTTTAAGTATCATCTATTTTTCTTGGTTTCTCAGACACTGTAGCCTCTCTGTCTTCTGCTAAAAAGAAACAAGTTCAGGTATCCACAGATGCCCTTCCCTTAGAAGTAATTTTCTAATCCTATCAACTTGCAATATAGATCTAGGGAAGAAATGCAGCAATCCTGAAGAAAAACTAAGCTTAGGGAAACAACTTGACTTTCCTTGCACCAACTCTCATTTCCAACACCAGGATCCAGCTACAAGGAAATGAAGCCTGAGCAGCTGGATTTAGGAATCCTCTAACCCAGTCTTAAAGCCTGAGGCATAATCTACTCTTGTAACTCCTCTGCTCCTCTTCCAAGATTTGTTTTATTTATTTATTTGAGAGAGAGAGAGAGAGAGCACGCGCACGCTTGTGCACGTGAGCAGGGGGAGGGGCAGAAGGAGAGAGAAAATCTTCAGCAGATTCCCCTCCAACCTCAGAGCTGGATGCCGGGCTCCATAAAGGTGGTTTTATTAAAGCGCAGGGACAGGACCCGTCGGCAGAAAGAGCTGCATTGGGGTCATGAGGCATGGCCCATTACATACTTTCAAGTCAGGAGAGGGTTAGGGCTAGCATAAGTCTCGAAGGAATTTTGGAAGCAAGGTTTCCAGGACCTTGAGGGGGGTAGCTATTATTGGAAAAGATCATTTATTAATGTCTAATAAAACCTGAGTCATGAGACCCTTCAGGTGGGTCATATGCTTGGGGGGTGATTGCCAAAATGTATCTTAGGGAGTAGAGACAAAGGAAGTTTCCTAAGGAATTTTTATGTTACAGTAGACTTACAGGATCCTGGAGGTTGGGCTAAGATTTTGCCCTTAGCAATGTATCAACATCAAGGCAGCTGAGTTCCTAGAGGAATGTCACTCTGCCTGTTTCAAGGACTTGCCAATGGGCTGTAGATAGTAAGGAAATTCAATAGTTTTTCTCTGCCTGTGCTTCCCACATCACTTACTGTGGTGAACATTTGTTGGTCTTGTCTGTGCAGCATCTTTTCTCTAGACTTGCCTTTGGGGAACCACCCCTGCCTCACCTTCATCCCTGTGGTTTGGTGAGGCTAACTCTGCTTCTAGCTATAGGTGGGGGATTGAGCCACAGGCCAAATTCAATCAGTGCATTCCATTCCCCAACCCAGAGGCTAAGTCAGGAATCGACCCAGAACGCAGCTTGAGCCAATGACAGTCAAGCCTATGACTTTGTGGTAGTGTTAGACAGGAGACGAATACTCTTCTTTCATTAAAAGTCAAGTTAAGGGGTGGGTACCTGACTGGCTTAGTTAGTGGAGCGTGCGACTCTTGATCTTGGGGTTGTGAGTTCAAACCCCACATTGGGTGTAGAGATTACTTAGAAATAAAAAGTAAACAAATGAGTACATCTCTTTAAAAAAAGCAAAAATGAGAAAGCATATGGAGACTTCCACTATAAAAAGTAAAGTTAAGGGGATATGATCCTGGGGTAACCAGCATCTATCTTACCCCAGGATGGAAAGCTAACCTAAGTTTGGAGCCTATTCAGAGGAGGGCAGAGCAAGGGGATAAGAAGATACGGATTCTGGATTCATCTGTGTCTGAGCAGAGGCATGAAATAAATTTTCTTTTTTGGTTAGGTAAGTTTGAAATGGGTTTTCTGTCACTTGTAACCAAAAGAATCATAAATTATCCATCTTCTCTAGATCTTGCTATCTGAGCCTTTAGAATGAGAATGATTAAAACTAGTCAGTGTTTCTCAGTGCAGGCACTAATAGCATTTGGTGGGACAGTTCTTTATTGTGCAAACTCTGCTGAACATTTATTTTTGCCCCTGCTTACAAAATGCCAGAAGCACACTTCAGTTATTATGACAACCAAACACCCACCACCTAGCCCACTGGAAACACATGCGTGCACACACTCACACACACACACATTTCCAAATGGCCCCTATGGGCATGTGTTTCCTAAGTTGAGAACAAATAAACTAGAACATCTCCAAGGCCCCCTCAACTGCCATCAGCCACGTTGCGTACCAGAAACAAGTTCACTAGAGTCTAGTCATAGCACCAATTGAAAATAACTTAGTTTCTTTTTTTTTTTTTTAAAGATTTTATTTATTTATGCGACAGAGATAGAGACAGCCAGTGAGAGAGGGAACACAAGCAGGGGGAGTGGGAGAGGAAGAAGCAGGCTCATATCAGAAGAGCCTGATGTGGGGCTCGATCCCGTAACGCCGGGATCACGCCCTGAGCCGAAGGCAGACGCTTAACCGCTGTGCCACCCAGGCGCCCCGAAAATAACTTAGTTTCTGTGTTCGCTTATTTTAAAAATGAGAACACTAATATGCAGCTATATGGGTAAACCTCTCAAAGGATTATTGTGATAAATTACTCAAACAAAGTAACCGTAGCATAACATAAATGGATAACATTCCCAAGGGAAATAACCCAAACACGTTTTTTTCCAAGTCTATATGCACCACAATTGATTTAGCCCCTCACTTACTGAGGGACATTTTGGTTGCTTCCAAGTTTTGGTAATTATGAGTAAGGCTGCCATAAGAGCTGTGCGCAGGTTTTCCTGTGGACATAAGCATTTAACTCCTTTGGGTAAATACCAAGGAGTCTAAGTGCTTCTGAACACCATTGTAGCTCATAGTCTGTCCCATAAAAAGATAATTTTTTTAGACCCTGAAATTTTATAGTGATCTTTCCATAGTCTTAATTCATCTATCAATAAAGAGTTAAAATCACAGCTACCCTCTGTCGCCATCATCTTCCTAGACCTCTTTAATTGCATCTCTGGCAAGAGAGATTGGCTTAGGAGGCAGGGTGGGGTCCTTTTTAATAAACAAATGGGTTTCATTACTTCCCAAGTGTTACTCCAAGGATCACTACAGAACAACAGTGAAGCTGATGGCCAGCAGTCAGCTAAACTCATTCACTTCTCCTTCTCCACGCGCACCTCTCTCTCAGCTCGGATAATTTACTGCATGTCATTCTTTGTTAGTCGAAACCACAAACGGTTAAATCCTTGAATGCCAAGGACTTCCTGGACCCCATAGTGCTCTGTAAATAAAGGAGAATAAAGTTTTCAGAGCCTTTTATAAGTCTTCGACTTATAAATTGATTTTTTTATGGTACCCTTGGAATCTTTCCTTTTTTCTCTTTTTGGCAATTTTGCGGTCTTAATATTTATCCTCAAAAGAATGGTCTAAACTCTCCACTGGCAAATGTGGCTACTCGGGAGAGTGGGCTCCATTCCATGTGCTGCCTTTGAAATCCGAGAGCAGTGAGATGACTTCACATTGCACGAGCACAGCCAACCAAATCCAGGCTGAGGGCTACAGTCATGACAGACAGCTGCTTTCATCTCAGCTCCCTTCCAAACTGCCGGCAAGTATTGCTGCTGAAAGTTGTGCCAGGATCCTGGGGCCAATTTTCAAGTTTAGGAGGATTTGAGGGGTGTCCTGCTACCACCCTGCTGGCTCAACTAGCTAACGACCTCTCCTCTCCATCTCAGCCCTTCCATGAAACGTGGCAGCCACCTGATGCAGTGGTCCCTGCCCCTTGAGACAAAGCAGGAGCTCATCTATTTGAAGGCTGAGAGACATGTCTCATAGAAGTCAAAGAAGTGAGACAGAAGGAGAAGTAAGGGGAGGCAGTTAAACCACTTCAAAACTACTTTTTGACTTTCAGACTGCACAGAAAGTGGCCCTGAAACTCAGAACGAAACCTCAATCTTTTGCATATTCATCTTTGAAGCCAGAAGCTGGTGGGAAGGCTGGCTATGAAAACACAGCCCCCATACCTTCACGAACGGCAAATTGAAGCAATTTCCCCAAATTCCTATGTCGGTATTGCTTTCGATGACTATGGCTGCTGTAAATACTGTTGTCCCGCATCTTCTCTCTCTGCCCTTCATTCCTCACATTTAGGGGTTGCAAAGAAACTGAGATTTCATTTTCAGCAGAATATACCATGAGTGAGCCTCACGCCAGGCCCTCTGTACGTTAGAGAAATGGAAGTGTTTTGTGTCTTGTCCATCCTTCCTTTATAAGAAGTCATTATCTCCAGCTGGGCCAAATTGATTGAGCAAATCTTCAATTTTCACATGATTTTGCTGTAGCACCATAATGAATGTACCTCTTTGATGAGAGAAAGAAGGTCCATGAAATAAACAGTTCAAGGAGTCAGAGCTGGAGCTAAAAACACGGGCTGCTTTGTTCTTATGACAACTGCTTCACCATCTAAAAACATTCTCCCATTTTTCTCTTCCAGCCACAACCCTCAAGCTACAATAACAGACTCATGATTTTTTTTTGATGCCAAGGTTATGAATACTCTTTTATGAATATTTTCCTTTGAACTCATTTTTCTCGAAGAAGAAAAATAGCTCTATGTATTGCAGGGCTGACAGTAATAGACAAAACATACAAATTGTTCTCTTAGGGGCAATAAAACGCTCCAAAATGCACATAGAAAAATTCCAAATACAACATAATGTTTACGGAGCACTGCCTTTGCAGCTATAATTTTTTTAAAAAGTAATATTTCTGACTGGCATGTATTATATAGAACATATTTCAGAGATAAATATCAAGATTAATACCTTAAAATGTCTCCCTTCCCAGCATCGTGCTTGCTTTTCCCATACCACAGCAAACGCTTAGTGAATAGCAATTTCGGATGTGCCATTTGGAAGGAAGGAAACCTTCATTCGATTAAGCTGCTTATGTTTTATTTTTCCTTTTATCTCATTTCAACATATCCTCCAACTTCCTCCTCTAAAAATAATCCAACTACTGCCAACATAACAGATTAGAGCAGATTTATTATCTTCATTCTGCCTGAAAAGGAAGTTATTATTGAGGCTTATAGTTATATATGTAATACTGTCAACTAATGTTTAGGTTCCTCATTAAAACTTCTTTTCATTCCGTGTTAATATAATCAGTGAAATCGTTTCTTTTCTGGTGTTAAAAACAAAAAACAGAAAAACATATGTGTTTTCCCCTTTCAAAAGTTTTATCTTATTCAAAAGTTAACCCAGAAAAGAGCCTCCTTTAATCCTGCTTTGTAGCTTAGATTCTTTAGCCCTGGAAGCATTTGTGTTGATTTCTGTTATACCCATGCTGATGTAAAAACCTTTGCTAGGCAGAGAAATCATTCTGCATGCAGATGCTGTGCCTCGGAAGCCTAGGATTGTCAGGTGAATTATGGCAAGGGTGATTTAAGAATGCTTCTCCGGAAGGAGTGAGTGACCTATAAAAAAATTCCAAGATACAATTGTTGCTTTGCATTTGGCATTAAGAATATTCTACAACATTCTTTTCATGTGAAGAGGCAGTACCCTCCAATGGTTCACAGCATGAGCTTTAGAGCTCTGAGTGCTTGGGTTCAAACCCCATTGTTCCACTTACTAGCTGTGTGATCTTGGAGAAGACACTTAACCTCCCTGAGCATCATAAAATAGGGTTAATAATATCACCTGCCCCTTAGGATTGTTGCGAAGATTAGGTTGGTACAAACATATAAAGCACTTACGACACCATCAGACAGTCAGTGTTAGTACCCAGTAAGCATTAACTCATCATATTATTCAACTCACACAAGGCACAACATCCCTTTATATAGCTTTAGAAGCAGATTTGTAAAAAAAAAAAAAAAAAAAAAAGAAGAAGAAGAAGAAGAAAGAAAGAAAGAAATCCTAGAAAAATCCAATTCTATAAAATTTACCAACGTGAAATTACAGACAGATGTTATATACATGATTTAATAAAATTCTGCCTATAATTTTATATACTTTGATATAGTCAATAGATAAAAATACATTTATCCTTTTTTTTACATGGAAAAAAAGGTTTTAATAAGTCAATTCCTTTCCCTACAACTTCGTTTGTTATTGAACTAAAGTTGTCATTGCTTCCCCACCCGGCCTGTCTGTCTCATCTCTGACCTGGCCCCAGCACATTAGTTCAGTGACTGTGCTGTCAGTGTCTGCTCAGAACAGCGAGCACGTGAGCAACAGCAGCCCCAACCAAGTACATCTATAAGGCAGGATCAATTTCCTAAATGTTCAATTGATCAAGTTTGTTTTCTAGATAATTGTTTCCTATAGCTAAAGAAAAAAAAACCTATGAATTCCTATGTGTTCCCAACCCAAACAATTTTGCTTTCATAAATCTCTGGAAAGAAATATGTTATAATTAATCAAGTGTGAACGCTATATAACTTAACTACACAAAAATTGCCGTAAGCTACTGCAGTTCTACTGGTTGCCTTCATATTAAGTCTGGAGGCCACACTCAAAAGTCTTTGTATTCATCTCAACCCAAGATCAGAACAGCAAATAAATATCTGGTAATTATATAATTTAGCAGAAATTAGAATATTGTAAATAGAGTTTGATTATAATTTTGTTTTTTTACTCTGAAGAGTGAATGTTATCTTGTTAGTATAATGAGATTATAGTTTCCCTCACTTTCAGTTTTTTGTTACTGACTGTATTATTTTTACAATAAAGATGTTAAATTTGTAAAACTCTATCAAAATTGAACTAAAGGGGTGTCTGTCTGGCTCAGTCAGTAGAGCATGCAACTCTTGATCTTGGGGTTGTAAGTTCGAGCCCCACGTTGGGTGCAGAGATTACTTAAAAATAAAATATTTTATTTTATTTTATTTTATTTACTTGAGAGAGAGTGAGAGCAAGAGTGAGAAAGAATGAGAGAGAGAGAAGCAGACTCCCTGTTGAGCAAGGAGCCCAATGCGGGGCTCGATCCCAGAACCCTGAGATCATGACCTGAGCTGAAGGCAGGTGGTTAACCGACTGAGCCACCCAGGTGCCCCAAAAATAAAATCTTAAAAAAAAGAACTATAAATTATACAATTTTTCATTTATGTATAAAAAAAGAAGTTTGCATGGCATTTAATTCTGATTTAATTTTTATGAAATAAACCCTACAAAGATTTCTCAAAGAAATTTGAAGGTACTCAAACTATATCTGTTTTTCATTATAAGTGAGAGATTCTCAAGTATAAAAAAATCATTAAACCAAGGCTACACATTGCACATCGCCATCATATTTAAGTACTATTTGGAAGACCATGATACCATATGTATGAATCTGATTTAGTTTCATAGGTTCTTATCTAACGATATTTATTTTCTGCTTTCCTAACATTTTTCTTTCTTTATCTCTAGATGAAAATTAATGAGCAATTTAGGACATGATGTAAATCTAGAATTTATTGATCACATATTCAGAGATACCTACAGAATGAATCTGTAGGATGGAAGTTCCACATGGCATTTGTCTAGAGTGAGATTATTTTAGGTTGTGCCTTGACTTCTGAATGTGAAACTTGATACAATTACCATAAACTAAGACAGATTGTTACAAATGAAGATACTCCAACACAAAGACTTGTAGGATTTTGTTTAGATTGTCAATGGTTGTTTCATCCAAATTTTCTTCATTGTCATCCATGGTGTGCCAGACTTCAGGGAAAGGAGATGGGATCAGATGCAAAACTGGAACACCTAATAAGAAAGAACCAATTTGTAATTAAGTGCTTATTTCCAGTAAGTAAATTAGAAAGTTATCATTCTTCAAGCACAAGTCTGAGTACCAAGTAAGGAGCTCCATAACATGTAAAGACGGCTGATAATTCATCACTTTCTGTGTACTTCACTTGTATCTTACCCTTTTACTCCATTCATTCATTAAACAAATGTCAATTAATTCAGTAAATAATTATGAAGTGCCTACTACATACCAGTCGCTATTCTAGAAGTTGAGATTTCATCAGTGAAAAGGTGAAGCCCTGCTCAGACAGAGCTTACATTCCAGTAAAGAAAGAAACAAGTAAACAAATACTCTAAAAAGTAATTTTAGAGAATGATAAGGGTTCTAAAGAATAATAAAACAAGGTAAGGGAATAGAGAATGAGGGGCAGACAGCTGGACCAAGAAAGATGTCTTTAAAGTCAGGGAAGGCCACTTTGAGAATCTCACATTTAGTTAGCGACATGCAACAAAGGAGAAAGCAGGCTGTGCAAAGATCTGGGGATGAGCATTCCAGGCAACAGTACTAGTAAGTGCAAAGGTCCTGAGGTAGGAGTGTGCTTGGCCTGCTTGAGGAACAGGAGGAGGACAATGTAGCTGGATCAGAGCAGTAATTGGAGAGAAAGGCAGGAGGAGATGTTGGAGAAGAACAGAGTCAGAAAAAGGAGGCTTTTGTAGGTCACGATAAAGACTTTGGGTCTTATTCTATGTGATGGCAAGCCACTGGAGCTTTAAAACAGGGAAGAAACATATATATTTTTAAGGTTTTATTTCTTTATTTGTCACAGAGGGAGGAAGGCTGAGAAAGAGAGAGAGCACAGCAGGGGGAGAGGCAGGCAAAGGGAGAAAGGAGCCCAATGCAGGACTGGATCCCTGGACCCTGGGATCATGCCCCAAGCCAAAGGCAGACCTTAACAGACTGAGCCACCCAGGCATCTGGAAGAAACATAATTTGATTTACATTTTTAAAAGATAACTCTAGCTCCTATGTAAAGAATAGGGAAGCAACAGCAAAAGCTAGAGACCAATTGGGAGGTTACTACAAGAGCCCTTGAGTTGATTTAGACTTCCACCATTGACATCAAGGGTATTGCTTCCCTATTAAGTAAAAAACACCAGAGTTACGCGAAGTGTAAGAATATAATCTTACTCTATGAATGGGAAGGCAAGGTCAGTGGAATATGAGTTTTATGAGTATTCTGGAATGGGGGTGGGGACTTAAGGATTTAGAATGGCTTTCATGAAAAAATAGAGATGATTAGTGGATGATTTAATCTAGCAAGTAATTAAATGTAATGGCTCCTCACCCTTCTAGATTGTTGCAGATACACAAAATACAATAAATATACAATAAGTAAAAAACGCATATGTGCACACACATATACATCCACACATGCACACACATTACCTCTTCTTAAAAATGGAATATGGTCATCCTGAATCACACCTCCGTAATCATAATTCTGGAAATACCACCTCTCTGAGGAGTGATCCTTGAGCAAACCTAATTTGTAGAGTTCGCGTTCTGCAGATGACAATCAGACAGTAGATGATTATCGATTCTTATCTGAACAATCCTCAGAATGCGGAAGGAATTTGAAATCTCAGCACATGTGGCCATCACTTCTTAAACAATATGCAGCAGTGAGCCCAAGTACAAACCTGACAATAGCGTCTGGGCTGAACTTGGGGACGTACATTTTGGAGTCGTTCCAAGGAGAGAAGAAGTGCTCTAGCTTTACAGGCGAGAACCTCCGTAGAGGTAGACACTCAGCAGGACAGCGGAGAGACGGAGAATGAGAAAAACACAGGAAAGGGTGGGGGGAGGGACACAGGTTTGCCTGAGCCTCAGGTAAAAGTTTCTCTTATAATACTCTAGATTTGAATTTGGGCAAATTCTTAATTCACGGCAAAAGTTATGACTTGAGATGGTAGTGTTTTTCCCTGCTGCTTAGAAGAAACACAATTCTATCCCATTCCAGGAAGTTTGTGTAGCTACGAAGGAATTCCTAGCCTGAAGTTCTTGCCTCAAAAACAGTCCTTCTGGCCTGGATTTCATCATTTATCATTTATCATTAAATATTTATCTCATTTTCATCTCTCCCTGATGCCAATTGGCTGCGTGTGTGTGTGTGTGTGTGTGTGTGTGTGTGTGTGTGTGTTTCATGGGATAGGAAGGAGTAGTGGAAGTATGAAGGGAAGAAGTTATTCTCTTTTCCTTTTCCAAGCCTCACATCTCTCTCTTGAGCCACAGATACTTTGATTCTTTGCCTGGCCTGGCTTGACCTTGTCTAGACTAGTCTACCGTCATTTAACTGACACGACACTGTCCTTTAAATGACTTTTGAAGGAGCTTGGCTTTCTCTTGCATTCTGATCTCTTACTTCCTTATAAAATCGAGATGGTTCTAGATTTAAAGGAAAATCATGTCTGAACAAGGTAGGAAATAGAAGATGACAAAGACAGAGGTAAAAAAAAGAATGAAAAATTAAAGAATGCCTTTTGGTATCATAAGGACCGTAACAGTCATCATTAGCCAGCATGCTTTTCTGACCGGAGTTTTCCCTAGACATGCATTCCGTACGCTGCAAACAGGACTCTGAGAAAATATTTTCAGATCATTGCTAGGGATATGCAAATATTAAATGTAGCATTGTATGTTTCTAGTTCCAAATGCAGTCTCATGCAGGGAAATAAAGTGGGCCTACTGAAAAAGATAAATAGGAACAATAAACTAATCAGTAAAGCAAGAAAAAAAGCCAGCAAAGTATATTTTCAAATCATATATTTAAGTCATAAATTTTGAACTTCATTTTTTCTTTCTTTTTTTGTTATAAATTTTGAATTTTAACAATGTAGCATTTGTCCATAAGAAGGAACTAAGTTGACACTTCAGTGACAGTGGTGCTTACCAATTGCTTCCAGTCTATCAAACCATCTGGCAGTTTTGGGGAAAAAATTGGGAAACGTTGGGTTGGGAGCTCCAATTAAATCCAATAAGACCAATAAATCCTAAGAGAGAAAAAAAATTGTTTAATCCTGTCACCAAAACACGTTTCATATTCATCAATGGAAAAAACAATCAGTCAAAACTAACCACATTTTAACAATTGAGAATAATCCAGGGATCTGTGTAAATGAACAAAAGATTTAATAACATTGTAAACTGATTATTTTGAAGAACTTTTAAAAATCTGGCTTATGCAATGTAGACAAATGGCAAAGCGTAGATTTTTTTGTGTCTGTATCCTCAAAAGGATATCACTAAGGATAAATTAGAAAGAGGACACTTAGATAATATTTTATAGATTAAACAAGAATACATTTACTTTTATTTTCAGATGGGATTCCAAGTCTCTCTGATCGTCTATTCCATTCTAATTAGTCCTTATATCCTTGGTCTGTAAATGTTACAGCTGTCTGCAGGAAAGTACTTGGGTAGTAACTATTTATTCCTCAAAGCAGCATATAGGAAAAATTTCTTAACTAAGAGCTCTGTGACCTACTGTCTCTGGATCTCCGTTTCCTTTTCCATCAAACCAGAAGCTCAGACTTGCTGGTTTTTAAAGGCTCCTGCTGATGACAAGCCTATATAATTACTCCAGTGTTTCTTGTTTGAGCCATAAAACATCAGCAGGCTTGAGGACTCCCTGAAGACTAGCTCCCACATTAAGAACTCCCGATTTATATAAATAGATCCTGACACATAGTAGATAAATATCTGCAGAGTCTCTGATTCTCACGACATAATACCTCTTAACTCATGAATGATGATTAAATGCATTCATTGGGGGAAAATAAGTTTGTTTGAAATAAGACTGTATTTACAAGGTTGAATAAGTTACATTTTTTTCTGGGAAGAAATGGTCTTAACCATCACTACGATTCATGGATTTGGACTGATAAATAAACTTGTTCCTCCTTCTGATCAACCCGGTCTCTCCTCCTCTGAATGCTTTTTAGCCACTTGGGCAAAGGATTGAATGAAGTGCCAACCATCTTCCCTGTCCCATTATGAGCTGCCAACAGACAACAGGGTGGAGAGAATGCCAGCCTGATGTGTTAGAGCCACAGAGGACACTTAATGTGGCCATTTGGACTCACGGTGTGAAGGTGATATGGAAGGGAAAGGGATGCGTGGAGGGGGTGAGGAATAGGCTTTCAGTTCACAGGTAGGGTGAGGGCAGGGATGGATGAAGGCACAGGGAAGAATGAAGTATCAAGGGTAGCGTGAGGTTCCAGGCTGGCGTTAGTGAGGATGTAAGACTGCATGAAGGAAAGAAAAACAGAGTAGGGAGAGAATTCAAAGGTGAGGTGAGGGACTAGGGATCGGGTGTTGGCCCAGAAATGGGAATTAAAATGGAGCCATGCATTGCGCCCATTACTTGATAATAAGAGCAGGGTTTTAAGGCAGCATCAAAAAAAAAAAAAAAGTTTCCATCACCATGGCAACAATATTAGACCAAAACACAACCGACACAATGTCACATACACACTGGGAATCATTATAACACTTTGAGGCCACCAAGGAAATTCTTCACTCCCATCCCCTACACCTTGTCTCACTCGCGCTCCAGTTCCCAAGACCCCAAGAGCCTCCTCAGGCTTTGTAGAGATCTCAAGGGGTTTGCTCTCACCATCTCTATACGGAACTAGGGAATGCACTCCCATTGGACCGAACTGGATCTGATGTTTTCTTAATCTGATTGTTTTACAGCATTTTAATTAAGCTCAGTCAAACATAACTTCTAACCCAGGATCATTCTTTTTAGCTCTGGGATTCCTCAAAAGCCCAATGCCTGCCAAGGAATGTTCTATAGTAAACACTCTGCTCCAAGAATGCCTTGGCATTTTTAGGTCTTTAATTGGCTTTAGCGTTGGTTTCCTTTGGGGCAGAACCTGCAGCTGTAGCACCATGAGAATTCCCCAGACTAACCATGCCGTGCAGCTGGTTGGTGTCTTTCGCTCCAGGTGGGTGCGGGGTCGATACCATCTTGGGAGCCAAGTGCCGAGACCCATACAGAGAATCACGAAGGGACCAGTGAAGCAAAGCCTCTTCCCCATCAAAGAAAATTAGCTGCAGTGAGAGGTCTGGCTTGGAGTCTGGAATATTCTGGTAAAAAGAACAGTAAAAAGATAGAAAAAACGCTGTGAGGATTAAAAAAAAAAAAAACAGCATGGTTTCCTATAAACCCGGCAAAAAGACAGGTCATAAAGAAAAGGAAGATATTAAAGCAACTGAAAATTGTCAAAATGGATTTTGTACCACTTTACCTTCAAAAATCAGCCCACTTCCCACGGTCTTCACCCATGTAAATTTCACTTTCCCCCACTCCCTCTGAATACAGAAGTCTTATATGTTTTCTTATTCCTCAGAGAAATTTGAAACTGTGGAACTGTCATGGTAGACAAGGTCACACACCACCCAGTTTCCTTCCAGAAGGGTGTGTTGCTCCTGCCACCAGGAGAGCTGTCCTCAGGTCTTCAGCTGATAGTCCTTCTAGGGACTGCCTCAGCCATGGGGGTGTCCTATGTCCAATGACCGATCTAAGCAGGTCCTGCGGGCTCAGCAGGGCCACTCCACCTCCAGAGCTCCCCAGGGTTGGCTGAGCCTGTTGTTGAACCTGCATGGCAGATTGACTTCTCTGCCTAATCCCATTTCTCCTCCCTCCCTGCTGCCAGGGCCACTCCCTAAGAAAGGACCTACATGCTAAGCTCCACGGCAGAGTGCATCCCAGGGGATGAAACCTGAAACAACTGCAAATCCTCCTTACTTCCCATCTTATTTGAGTCTGTAATTTTTTCACCGAATCTAGGTTCAAGGATCTGCCTTAGGAATGCATCAGGGACTCAAAGAATAGTAATTACAACCGCTCCTTTGAAGGAGACTACACATCAGTTGGGTTAGGAAAGATAAAACAGATATGTGAGCAGGACAAAGTGTGCCAAGGGTCACAGAAGCGACATAAAACTTTTCTGGGAATTGGATAGAATGAGAGGTCAAATCCTTGGGGTGTCAAGGAAGACGTTATGAGTCAATATTTGAGCAGAACTTAGAAGGGCTAGTAGGATTCTGATCGATCTTGTACTTTTCACTGTCACCTCTCACTTTTCACATGAGTCCTTCTGGTACCGTACCCCCCCACAGCCCTCCAACCCCACTGGAATCCGTGATCTATTGAATCCTTCACCTGTTCACAGTCCTTCAACCCCACAAAGTCCTTCAATCCATATTCAAGCTTAAATTCAACAATCATTCTAACCACTCCCTTGCATACAAGCTCCACTCCCTGGCCTCTCTCCGGCTTGGTCAAACTCATGTGGCAAAACTCTAACCTGTAGACCAACTCTCTGCCTACTTTATGCCTGCATGCAGCCAAACCTGCCTGGAGAAAAACATACAACTATTTCTCCCCCTACCTCAGCACAGTACTGGGGATATGCTCCCAGCAGTCCGAACTGAGTCTGAGATCTCCCTAATCTGCTCTGCATATCATGACTTGTCTTATCTCTCTAAGGATATTTATTTACTTATTTATTTTTTTAATCTCTCAGGATATTTACAACAGTGGACCTCAGGTTATCTCCTGCTCCTTGTGCTCTATTTCCTCTGAGTTCATTTTTCAATTCATACTGTTTTACTCCCTTTCTTTCATGCTGGAGATTGTCCTCAAATGTCTGCTCATCCTTCGTGTTCATTCATATTAAAAAGTAAGGTACTAGGGGCGCCTGGGTGGCACAGTTGGAGCGTCCGACTCTTGACTTCAGCTCAGGTCATAATCTCAATGTTGTGGGATGGAGCCCCATGTTGGGCTTCATGCTCCGCAGGGAGTCTGCTTGAAGTTCTCTCCCTCTGCCCCTCTCCCCACCACTCTCTAAAAATAAATAAATAAATAAATAGATTAAAAAAAAAAAAAAAAGAAAGAATAAGGTACTAAAACACTGATTAGAGACACAGGTTGGTTGGCTTCACTTCAGGGCAATCTGGTGCCCAGCTGCTGTTTCCATCGACATATCCCAGTGCTCCTTGTGCCGACTTACAAACGCTCCCCCCACCCCAGCCTCACTTGTACCTCCCTCACTATCTCCACCAATCCCTGAGCCACTCCAGGATTTTGTCAGGGGATCACTGACTTCTCCATTTCCTCCTGGCTCTGGGGAATATGACTTCTCTCTACTCAGATATGTCATTTGCCCTTTCTACATTTACCTTCTTTCTTCATACTGTGGTTCCCATTAACACATGTTCCCTAGTTTCTTCAAAGATGGAATTTTCCTGATTGTTTTAGGGTGATCTCCTAAGATGGAAAGAAATGTCTTTATCATCTGAAAGCTAAGTTATCTTTGTATGCTCATCATTGCAGTTGTTTTAATATCACTCCTTAATGAGACCACAAGAAAAGGATAATTTATTACACTTTGAGTCTCTCCCTTACTCCTGACAGCATTAAGCACAGGATGTGTTTGTCTGTACAATATATACATATTCAGGGTTTAATAACTACTAAGTAATTAAACAGATTTTCTCATCGGCAAAAGGTGTAAGGTACATACTTCGGTGGAGACATGCTAAGTTTCCAGTTGATAAAGGGCCTTGACTCTTTCCAAAGTCCTAGCTCCAAATCAAACTGCATAATAATGAAACACCAGAGCAGAATAAGATTGCCTGGGACCGGAGACATTCCGCTCATGCCACGGCAGAAGCAAAAGCAGGTAGCTTTCATACCATGTAGGCTTAAAAGTTCAGGAGCCTCGCTGAAATGTCATCAGCTGAATGACTCCAGTGCTCAGTGCAATGGTTTACTTTCTGTTCCAATCATTAAGATAAGAGTAGACTGTGTGGACAATGATCCCGAGTCCCGTGAGGCACCTTGCTCTCTTTGTTTCTTTTCAGGATTAGCAGGAAAATAACTGTGGTCCTCAATTTCTGGTAACTCAGTCTTAGAGCTGGGAAAATCTGTGCAGCCTGATTTGTGAAGGTCTTTCACTTCTTCACGGTACTGTGATCAATGCCTCAGTGCCAATGTCAACATAGTAAGTGAATTATCTGCGCTCTTTCCCCACCCAAGGCTAATGCCGCAATGATAAGGTATAAAAACCCACCCCAAACTCAGGGGCTTGCCTGGGCCCTCCTGGGTCTGTAGGTCAGCTGGGGGACAACTGATCCAGGCTGGGTTTGGTTGGAGGAGCTCTGCCTCGCCGTGACGTCATAAAGGTTGACTCTGCCCCACATGTCTGATCTGCCCCCGGGGACCGGAGGGCCAGCCAGGGTGTGCCCCTTATGGCAAAGACACGAGAGAGCAAGCCCCATTACACAAGCACATCTCCAGTCTCTGTCTCTGTCACATCTACTAGCAACCCGTTGGCCAAGACAATCAAACAAGTCCAGAGTCAAGGAATGAGAACCTACAACCTGCTACACTGGGAAGGCAAAAGATGGGAATGTCTAACTGTAATCTTACCCTGGAGGGTTGCACAGAGTTGGAGCAATAGTCCCGTCTGTTCTCCTGTCCTCTCCCATGTCACATTCCACTACCACCTACCTAATCCACGACAGCTGAAGAACTTCAAACAGCGCCTTAATACAAGTTTAGTTAAAGTACGACGGGAAGAATGAATCTGATACTCCACATTTCAATTCAAACTAGTCCTTTTTTTTTTTTTAATTGTCCACATCACTGCTACTTCTCTGAGAAAGGATAATGAAGAGAATGTGTGTGTATTTCTTGAATGGGGATGTCCAACCAACAGCTCATTCCGCCCTTTCTGTTTCTAGTCACTAAAAGCAGGTATGAACTACTTAGAAAAAGGGAAAGGAGATCACCCAGAGAAAACACACCCACTATACAGACTATGCCTTTCACTTAATGTCCTTATGCTAGAATGCAAACATGAAAAATTAAACTTTAATATCAGCTTCTGAATTCTCTCACACAATTGCTAGGGAAAGGTACTAGTTAAAAGCAGAGCAGAGGATGGGACAAAGACATTATAGAAAGTTCAAGAAACAAAACAAAACAAAACAAAAACAGTGAAAAGGATATGGAGAGGTTACAAACAATTCTCGCTTTCTTCAAATTCAGCATATCCAGCAAAAATAGATCAAATATCTCTATTACTTCCATTACAAGATAAACCTTTTACTTCTTTACCCCCATTGTAGCAAAGGCTGGCCCCTTCATTAAGCTCTGAGGGGAAAAAAAGGTATTTGTTGCCTGCAAACCAAGTTTTTTGTGTTTGCTTTGTTGTGTTTACTTGGTTATGAGTGATATCTGAACAAAATGTCTTCATCTAACTTAGCACTTCTTTCCAATATACCCTTAAGCACAGAGACTGAAATAACATCTGAGAGTCCCAGAAGTACTTTGTGCCGAGAACATAACAAAAGCTCTGCTATGCTACATAAAATTGAGCCGAGATTCACAGATAATAACAATGCATTTCTGCTCCATGCTTTTCATCTTGATATGTCTGAATTACCCACTCTCAGCACCACTTTGCAGCACCCCCCTCCCCCAACTCAAGAGCCACATCTCTCAGATTAGAAGGTTGTGAAGTTTCAGCGCTACATAAACAAGAAGAAAAAACATGCTTCTCATACATACGCCTGTACCAACTGTCCGCCTGCTTCATTTTTTGCAAAGAAACGTTGCATTTCATTTAATATGTATGCAAAATTAAGCAATCCAGTGCCAATGAATAAATTCACTGTCGTGTATCATAGTGTAATCTTCCAACTAATATTCATTCAACCTCTCATCATTTTGCAACAAATTAGTACAAAGTGTCCTGAAAGTCTACATTTCTAAATGGCCTTCTTACTCCCCCCAAGGATTCTAGAATTCACCCTGAGATCTTCTAATGTGTTTTATCCCAAGAATCTATGAGATGGAAACAAATACCTCCAAGGAAAGGAGTTGCTTGTCTAAGGCACGGGCAAGTTCCAACATCATCGCGCATGGCACGGCTGAATCAGTGGCTCCCACAAACACCCTGTTGTCCCAAGGGTGAAAATACTTGGAGTCGTAGTGACAGGCGAGGACCAAGTGTCGTTTAGCACTGGGGTTGAGGGTGCTGATGATATTTGAGAAAGACCGGTACCCATAGGGTGTCTGACTCAAGAAGGTGTCTACTTCCAAGACCCAGTTGGCTTGAAGTCTCTGAATTCTCTGCATGATGTGCTGATCAAAAGAAAAATCAAAATTTCAGATCTGGATAGTTTCCATTGGTTAACTATATAAATAAATAAAAATATATATATATATAATTTTTTTTAAATTTTATGTGATACCTTTCAAGTTAAAAATGCAATACATGATTATGGAATTAATAGCAAGGATGATTAAAGAAAAACCTATCCCTCTCCCTTAATCGTCCCCCTACAAAGCAATCCCAATCAGTTGTTAGTATTAACCAATGTTAATAGTCTGACGTATATCTTTCTTTTTTTTTTAAGATTTTATTTGTTTATTTGAGAGAGAGAGAGAGTGTGTGTGTGTGTGTGATCATGAGCAGGAAGGGAGAAGCAGAGGGAGAGGGAGAAGCAGGCTCCCCACTGAGCAGGGAGCCAAACATGGGCTCATCCAAAGACCCTGAAACCATGACCTGAGCCTAAGGCAGATGCTTAACCAACTGAGCCACCCAGGTGCCCATTAGTCTGATGTATATCTTTCCACACCATTCTTATTGTTTATATGAACATATACTAGCACGCAAACACGTCATTTGTGAAGGGGCACATGGTTTTTTGGGAATAGAGCCTACATTACACATTATTCTGCCCCGTGCTGTTCCCATTGAACAATATAGCAGGGTCATTTCTACATGTCAGGAGACAGAGATCCAGTTCAGTATGTATTAAAGTCCACTTTTAATATTTCTAGGAGTCTAAGAAGGCATTTTGAGAAGTCAGATATACCAAGGTCCTACAGGTCTCAACTCCTACCCTAAGCTCTTTAAAGGCAAAAACGGCAAATGGTAGCTCTTTTTGTCCCAAGTGCATAGCATGTGCTCCAAGTTCAGCAAATACTTCAAATGTAACAGACGTGAACAAAAGATACTGATGGTATAATGAAGTCCTGTAGCAAGGGGATGGTTGGGGGATATTTGAGGTCCTGCCCACTTTAAGAATCAATAAGCAACTCTGAACCATAATGACATATCAAGTGGTTTTCCTTTGGCAGCCAAGGTAGATTTAAACCCCACTACAAATGGTAAAAATAAAAAGGAATCTATTCTCGCATCTCTCCTGGTCACCTGGGAACTTATGAACAACACAGGGACTGTTAGGTTGCAGATGGAAAAGAAGCACTGCTTCTGAGCCTGGCGGTGTCTTCCAAAGAGTCTAGAATGCATGGTGTGAGGAGCTACGGTGAGTTCACTGCTGTTCCCTCTATCCCTTCCCACCTCCATTTTCCCTTCACCTCACTTTTCTCAGTAGGTTTCATTTATTTTATTTTATGTTGAAATATTGTATAAGTCTTTGTAAGTTTGCCTTAAAGGATTGGTTTAAAACATCAAACGGCAAACTAACCATCGCCAGAACTGGCAATTTGTTCCACAATTAACATCCAGTAGGGATGGACTTTCAGGTGATAAACAAATAACTCGTAATAACTGGAAAAGAATGGAAGGTTTTTGTCTTTTTTTGGGGGGGGGTTCCCCGCAAGGAAATACAAGATTTTCTAGCCTAGCCAACTCCTGTGTGGCCTGTTGTAACTAATGTGACATGACACAGAGGCAAAGGCTTTGGAAAAACTGTGGCAGGAAGCTTCCAGGAAAATAACTAAACCAGAGACAGTACAGTGATTCTCCACTCAATCCTGCAAAAGCCAAATAAACAAACAGTCCCCTGATTCTCACTCCCTGCTTTCAGTGGTAAGGGACTTTGGCCACAAGAGTATGTGTATGCAGTCCCTTACCTTTCTGATTTCAAGTTTACAAGTTCTCTTCTCAAGTAACAAAAAGAAAATGTTTCTAAACCTTTTTGAAATTATCATTCACATCTCATTTGCTTTGTTTTCACCCACAATTCTCGCTCACACTAGGCTATCACTAAATACGGGCTGATTATAACTAATAAGTCAGTCTCCGTGAGAAAATACAAAAGCAGATGATATGAAACATAGGTAGATTGAATAGAGAGAAATCACTGTGCACCTCAGATAAGCTTTCCACAGAATATGAAAATAAGTTATTCCCAGACTTTGAGGGAAAAAAATCTTTTCCATAAAAGGGGTCATCTTAAAAAAAAAAAAAAGGCATATATTCCAGAACATCTGGTATCCAGATGAGGAACTACTCCAAAATCAATAGCAGCCTGTATGCTTACAAAAATGAATTGAGATTTAAAAAATATATATATCTGTTAGCTTGTTCAGCAAAGGTCTCCCACACAAACTCATTTCTCTACTCCCAAACAGGTCATGGACGTAATTTCTGATACCTTACGTTGACAGTAAAATCCACAAAAGCATCAGCAAATGCCCCCAGAAGAGTTCTCCCTGAAGCAACTTTTTTTTTATTCAGCATAAATATTTTTTAATTATCTTAGCAACAAATTTCTTTATAAACAATCAGATTGGCTCCATAATCTAATTAGGTCACCAATATCCCTTGCTGTGCTTTTGGCTTTCAGGCTTAGTCTGCAAGTTCCCACTGCAATTCTGTAGTGTGGGATCCCCAGAATTACTGTTCTGCTCACTAGAACGCCCTAAGCAGGGGGTGCTTCCTGAAGCCAGGTAGCAAGAACTCGGGCCCCCCAGGAGTGCAAATTGCAGTTTAGGATATAGACTATACTTTGGATTATTCTTGATTTATTTTGTGGAGTGAGGAAGGGAGAAAAAGAGAGAGAGATGGTTAGATAGAGACAGAGAGAGATGCAGACAGAGATAGACAAACATTGCATAGAGCCAAAAAGGATACAAAGATAAAGGTAGAGACAAGGAGAGAAACAGAGAGTGAGAGAGGAATAGAGGGAAAGATAGACATAAATAGGACATCCTACTTCTGGTAGGGGGGAAGTCTGGGGATCTTAGGTTAGCATTAGTGAATAACACTGGGTCTAATTTAATTTCACTTAAATTCCCATTCCCGGGTTCCAAGAAACAATGATGGTAGTAGACAGGTTTGTTCGTTTGGAGGAAGTAGATTTTACAGTATTTGCACCAAGTCTACACACAGATCATTGTCAGGGTGCTGAACCCGGACACCGGGGACTTCAGGGTACCTATATCTTCTTGGACGGTCCACATATTAGTCTCTTGGGCTCCACATTGAGCGCTCTCCCCCCAAGACCCTTCACCCAGGGATATCCATACTTTCAGCTAAAGAAGCCCAGTTTCAGCTTCTCAGATGTACTGTTCATCTACATGGGATTTTAACCCTGAGGTTTCTTGCTTGCCTCTTTTAGGCAAAGTTTCTGGCTTGCTCCTTAGTGAGATTTGATCATTCTGATTTTTAAACCATTTTTTTATTCCCATCTCAGAGAGAAGTCACTGAAATACCCCAAACTTTCACACTTTCAAACTATTTATTTTACAAATAAAGTCTCTCCAAAAAAAATATATTCCAGAAATCCAATAGGCATCTTAAGGCTCATTGATCAGAGACAGTAAAAATGGAAACTCCGGAGGGCACCTGGGTGGCTCAGTTGGTTAAGCATCCGACTCCTGATTTCAGCTCAGGTCATGATCTCAGGGTTGTAAGATCGAGGCCCTGCATTGGGCTCTACACTCAGCGTGAAGTCTGCTTGGGCTTCTCTCTTTCCTTTCCCTTTGCCCCCACCCTCTTAAAAAAATGGAGACTATAGGACATTGTTCCTGTATTATTCTCTGAAAAAGAATCTATCACAAAGCATATCTTTACTGATAACGGCAAAGGTCAACTCAATAACCAATGTTATAACAAGTCCATGTATCTTTAGATTTGAAAGTCTTCTCTAGTTATAACCCTGAAACTCTGTAAATAATAAAACATCTAATCCAGGGCTCAAAAAGGTCTCAGGAAAAAAGTAGATTTTTCACCATTCTTGTTTGAACTTAGTTCTGAGTGACAGGTACTAATCCTCGTCAAATTGAGTCTGTTAGCGTAACTCCCTCATCATAACCTAAACGTCAAGTACCTCATCTTCTAAAGCAGAAACATTTCATCTTCCACAGCGTAGGGGACAGCTCTCTAAAAATTTATGGTGATTTTCTTCTCAAAAAAATTATAAAATTGAATCTCTTAAGTGACATTTCTATCATTATCATCCCGTTCGGATTACTGCCACATCAGCTAGAAGGTGCATAAGCAGCCCAGCAAACAGGTCCCAGCACATTCCAAAATACTGTCGATAAACTTCTCATTTGCTCCACCCCATATGGCATGGAAAGTGTCGTGGGTTCAGTCATTTTCATGTATTTTTTAATCACAACAGTGTCTATGTGTATTATTTATGCTACGTATTTTGTCAAAAGCTATATACAGATCCAAATAGCAATATTTGTTGAGTTTATGGATTTCTAAAGCCTGCAGGCAAGGACCCTCAGGTCTGAAGTATTCCTATGTGTTTCTGGGTATATACAGCCTTCTGATCAAATGGCATGGGGAAATGAAGAAAGTTGAATTGAACGAGTGAATCTATAAACCTAATTTTTTTTTCTAATGAGAAACTGAGGATTTTGGAAAGCTCCACTAAGTAACCTGAGCTTGGTTTAAGAAAATGCTCAGGTGGGGGGGCGCCTGGGTGGCTCAGTCGTTAAGCGTCTGCCTTCGGGTCAGGGTGCGATCCTGGCATTCTGGGATCGAGCCCCGCATTGGGCTCCTCCGCTGGGAGCCTGCTTCTTCCTCTCCCACTCCCCCTGCTTGTGGTCCCTCTCTCACTGTCTGTCTCTATCTCTGTCAAATAAATAAATAAAAATCTTTTTAAAAAAAGATGCTGGGGAGATGAGGCCCAGGGAATATCATTGAAATGAATGGCTGGTGTCTCACTCTCCAATGCAGGCAAGAGAAGATCCAGAGCTGGAGATTGTGAACACAGACTCCAGAGCTGGTTCCTCCCAGCCACTGCTCTTAGTGATAGGATCAAGAAGTCAAGCAGATCTAGATCCAAATTCTGGTCTCATCACCCCTATGTGTATAACCCTGAACAAGTGAACTCATATACCTAAATCTCAGGCCTTTTCAATCTGTAGCACTAGGATAATGCTAGTACCCACATTGTTGTGGCAGCATTGTTGTGAGGACTGAATGAGAAAATCCATGCAAAGAACTCCATAAAATGCCTGACAAAAAAAATCCCAGTGCTCCATGAAAGTCAGCCACCATCATTATTATTCCTCACTCTGCCTAAAGGTGAGAAAGAACTAAGGTGCTCTTTGGGTCTCCACTGTCTAATTCCTTGGGAGAAACAGGTGCCGGTGGTTGGAAGACAAGAACCTAGTGGAGCAACAGACAATGGCTATCTGGGCTAGATGCGAGAGGCAGGAGCCTTGTACTGGGCACAAAGGATGAGCCTAACAGCTGTGTTGCTGGGCCTTGCAGGTGTCACTCTAGCACAGAAGTGGGGTGCCGAGGTCTTGTGCCTGGAGAGTTAGGCAGGTGGAGTACAATCAGAGGAGGATTTGAGGGGCCAGTCCCACCCCATTCTTTCTCGAGCTGCCCCTTGAAATGACGCTATTTGGCAAAAAGCAGTCATCCAGAGGTGGGATATCAGATCACTTAGGAAGACTGGCACTAAGGAGGCAGGGACATTTAAGGTCTAGCCCAGCTATGGTTTAATTTACCCTCTAGAGCAGTGCCTTTCCAACTGCAGTGGTAAAAATCAGTGGATCTTGAAATCAGTTTACTGGGTCATGACCCACATTAAAAAACAAAATAAAACAAAACAACTAGCACAGTAGAATCAACAATATCGAGTATCGCAGGAAAGAAGAGTGTGGATTTTTTTTCATGAGACTTTTGTGTCATTTAAATCTATTTTTATATCTGTGTGTATAAAACGTAATTTTAAAAATTTTTTTTACTTTTTTTTTTTCCAACATGGGTCAGAATCAGAAGTGTCAGAAGCACCACACTGGTACAAGTAGCTTATTACTGATCTCTCCTTTCCCTCCAGGAAGAATACAATTTCCCAAGAGGAATGAAGGCCTGCTAGGACAGTAACTCACCCTTGGCCCAGAATTGTCAAGCAAGGACCACCTAGGGCTGTTGACCGTGGGAGGGCCTTAGGGTCCAAGAAAACATGGTTGGGTGCCTGGGGGTGTATTACAGAAATGACCAGGAGTTGAATACTTGTACGCTATCTCCTACTGTACCCCGAAAGAGATTGCATGCATAAATTGATTTAGATTACCCTGTATCACTCCAATCAGAACAGACATTCACTCTCAGTTGTTCGGTTGTCCGGGTCGCTTATTTTGGTGAATGAGAAGATGAGATGACAGATCTGAATATCAGACAACTCAGAACTTGGGACATGATGGTATCTCTCATGTGAAAGCAAAGTGTTCAACAACCTTTAAGTGTGGGGGCTGCCTCCTCACCTGGCGGGCAGCATAGCTTCCAGGGGATCCCGGGTATCGCTCTATCAGCAACGGTCGCAAGTCGTTTTCCCACATTGCGGAAATATTGGTGCCTTCTGCAACTTGTCGAAGAGATGATGAGTTCAAAATGGCTGGTTGGTGATAATACTGAGGATTGAAAAACATTATTTAACTGGCTATCATTTCATAAAATGGTCAAGATTTAACCCTGAGTCATTCGCCGTAGAGAACCGTTTCCTTTGAACCTCCAACTAAAGAGATAGCTCTATGTCATAAAGCAAATTAAACTATTCAACTCTAAAATGGGCCCCTCAGATCTAGAAAGTCACACTATTTCGGGCGCTTATTTTAAAAACAAAATGAATGTAATGCGTTGAACCTGAGAATTAATATTTGGCACTTCCTGTGTAACTTTGAAGGATTTTACTACAAGCGCTTTGTAAAACTAAGATTTAAAATATCAATTATTGATCTCCTATTCTTAAGAAAACCCCACATTTACAAAACTGCAGCCAACAGAACAATTATACTTTGTAGCACAACAGCTTTATAAAGGGCAATGCAGCATTACAGAGGAAACACAGTCTTAGAGTCAGAGAAGTTGAATTCAGAGCTTCTGGCTGTCGCTTATAGGTTGTATGACTTTGGGTAGGTCCCTTAACTTCTCATTCCCCTCAAAAAAAAAAACTAATAAAGGAATTTGAGCTACATCTTCACTGTCCAATATGGTAGCCACTAGCCACATACGACTAGTAAGCTCTTGAAATGTAGCTAGTTGAATTGAGATGGGCTTTAACTGTAATATTCACGTTACTTCTCAAAGACTTTGAACAAGAAAAAAATGAAAAAATATCCCATTAGTAAGTTTTACGGTGATTACATATTCCCATTTCATATATTGAGTTACATAAAACATATTATTAAAAGTCATTTCACCTATTGATTTTTACTTTTTTAATGTAGCTACTAGAAAACCTAAAATTACATATGTGCTTCTCATCATATATTTGTATTGGACAGCTCTAAACTAGATATTGTTGAAATTCCTTTCAGCCAGAGTTTGGTGATTCTATAACCCATTAACTAGTACACTTTTTATCTTCAGTTAAAATTATTTAAAAATTCTATTAACTTTCACACTCTTTAGAATATTTACCTATTAGCCGAGTTAACCTTAACTTAAAGAGCTAAATAAACATAAAAAGCAAACTTGTATTTTGGATATGACTTTATACATGCTTTTTAAAAAAAAAAAAGATTTTATTTATTTATTTGACAGAGATAGAGACAGCCAGCGAGAGAGGGAACACAAGTAGGGGGAGTGGGAGAGGAAGAAGCAGGCTCATAGCGGAGGAGCCTGACGTGGGGCTCAATCCCAGAACACCGGATCACGCCCTGAGCCGAAGGCAGACGCTTAAAGACTGCGTCACCCAGGCACCCCTATACATGCTTTTTTTGTGATGAATCATTCATTCATTGCATGTTTATCAGGTACTTAGTGCTGGAAGGGGTTACTCTTCCCACAGGGAAGTGTGCGATTGATCCGCTGATTTCTTCCCTAAGGGGAATGATGAAGGTAAAGTAAGGATAGAAAATTCTTTGGAATGCAAAACAGAAGCTGAAGGAGCCTCATCTGCTTTACAGCTCTTCCTGGCACCAGCGTTGGCTGACTGTATCTCAGTTGTCACATAGGTATTTTCACTCCATGTGGCTAGTGAGAAACTGTGGAATTAAAGAATGCTAATTGCCAAGTGACTTACACTCATCTACACTTCGCTATATCTCGACATTACTCTCTGGGGTGGTCATGCAAAGAGCATGTGGGTTCAGACACACATCCTCAACTCATCCCCCCACCACTCACTAGCTGTAACTCCGACGGGTTACTTAACCTCATTAAGCCTCAA
Organism: Ailuropoda melanoleuca; assembly: GCF_002007445.2. Taxonomy (NCBI): domain Eukaryota; kingdom Metazoa; phylum Chordata; class Mammalia; order Carnivora; family Ursidae; genus Ailuropoda; species Ailuropoda melanoleuca. Next base: position 114,615,366 of record NC_048221.1, read on the forward strand.
TTACCTCATCTGTAAAATGGAGGCAATAACACATACTTCCTAGAGGAATTATAATTAAGTGAGATAATATATGTAAGCTGTCATAGTAAACATTCAACAAGTTTTCATTCTGTTACCTTCTATCAAACACAAAAGAGGTAAAAAATTTAGAGCTCGAAAGACAATTTAGAGATGATCTAATCCAGCCTCCCCGACTGATGTCAATGGAAACTGAGGTTCGTAGAGACAAGATGATTTTCCTAAGGTCGTACGAGAGCTCCACATAAGTCCATGAAAATATCTGGGTTCCATGGATTCCCCAGTCCCATGCCTTTCTGTTCTGCCTCCCTGTCTCTCTGCCTCATTACCCTGGAGGTAACCCCAATGTGGATGCTGTGCCCAAACGTCTTCAGGTTTGTCTTTGTTACAGATAATATACTTTAAATATATTTCCTGGATAAATTCATCACTGCAGCCTTTAAATTCCTTGGTACTTGCAGGATCTCAGTCCTTAAGTTAGCTTTCAAACAGCACTTTGAGAAGAAAGCTGACACTAACAGACAAAACAACAGAAATGTGAAAAGGACAAAGAAGGAACTGGAGGCAGAAATGGGATGATGTCTGTGGTTAATTACTACTTAAGCAGACCTACAGAGCCTGCCTGGTCTTTCCTGCTGCCTCGCTGCCCCCAGGCAGGGCCACTTGCTACGGTGCACCATGCTTCAGTCTTCCTGGCCTCCTTCCAGATCCCAAAGCTCCGGGAGACTGCCCTGTCATGGCGTTTGCACCTGCTGTGACTTCCGGCTTGCAGGCTTTTTCCTCCCTCTTCACCCAACTCTCCTGCTTACTCAGGTTATGACTTGGAGACCACTTTCCTGTGTGTTGACTTGTTGAACATCTGATTTCATACAGGGTGTCCGCTCCACAGGGGCAACGACTGTCTTTATAGCCTAGTCCCTCCCACAGCCACAGGGCGCCCCGGGTGTCCTGAGTACTCAGTCAATATTGGGTGTGGTCATCAAATAAGGAATTGACAGATGAACTGTCTCTCTAAAATTGTCTTCACCAAGCCTGTGTCTATATAGTAATAAAGTAAAATGAGCATTAAAAATATAAAATCAGGGGCGCCTGGGTGGCACAGCGGTTAAGCGTCTGCCTTCGGCTCAGGGCGTGATCCCGGCGTTGTGGGATCGAGCCCCACATCGGGCTCCTCTGCTATGAGCCTGCTTCTTCCTCTCCCACTCCCCCTGCTTGTGTTCCCTCTCTCACTGGCTGTCTCTATCTCTGTCGAATAAATAAATAAAATCTTTAAAAAATATATATATAAAATCAGTTAAATGTACAAGCAATTATAAAAATGGGAGAAATGAGAAGCTACTTGCTGCAAAGGGCTAGAAAGGGCTGTGATTCAATTTTGGTGTCTTTGCTATCTTTTAATTTCTCACCTCAATGCCTGTGATGCCGTAGGGTTGGTTAGGCCCAAGGCAATCTCTGTAAACACCGAGAACTGCTGTGTCGGGAAGGCTGTCTGACCGGTGACTCCTTTTCTGTTTAGTGTCCATTACTCCACCCCAGAGCCTACCTGGTCACTGTGGATGAGGTCCTCCACTGCATGTCCATGGTGGGAGGAAACTGAGCTCTTATTTAAATGGGCAATTTATGGCAATGTATGAAAGAGTTCTTAAGAGATTTAAGAAAAAGCAGGAACAAGATAAATAACCCTCCAGCATTGCTAGCTGCAACAGATACCATAGGTGAAATATAGTTGAGAAATAGCACCAAAAAGTGCTTGATGGACGAACGAAGGGTAAGCGGACCAGACAGGCCCATTGATTGATGTTCCTCGATACCCAGAATTACATGTGTTGTTTCTCAATCTCCTGGGCTCAGCCATTTAATTAACATGCTTCAGTAAAGACCCCTCCCCTCCCTTCCTCCCTGGAAGGAAAGATAACTCCTGTGAAACTATACAAATAAAAGCTTCCCAGTCAGTGAAGGACAGACAAGGGGAAACAAGCACACTCCGTTAATGATTTAAGCCCTCCTAGTCATTAAAGCCTTGTACAGAAAGCACTGGACTCTTCCAAACAAAATGATGCCCATTCAGCTTTCATGGAGGCTCACTCTCAGAACTCAATGAATATAAAAATCTATGTGGAGATAAGAGGAAGAAGTGAGGGGAGAAACCTGGAAAGAAAGTGTGGGCTGAACACGAGGAAAGTAAATGAGGCAAAAACAGTGTGGAGCCCAGTGTTAAATGCAAACCCCAAGTTAGTCTAGGCTTATTTCAGTTAAAGGCACATAGACAGGTTGCTTTGGCACAGGCATTCTCAGACGAACGAGTCTCTATTACAGCCCCTGCCTTGTCTTTTCAGCCAGGCAGAAAGGACAATAAGTCTGCTTTGGGTGACAAGAATCTTTCAGCTAAAAAAGTGTGAACCAGATATCCTGAAACTTCTCCTCTAGGCTAATCATGTGGTGCCAGAGGGCCAAAGAGGGGTTTAATTACGTAATTTGTAGAGTTGGCCCCACTTGCAGGGGGATTTGAGGTCCCAAGCCATTGAATTAAAGGGAGATCATTATAGAAGCCCAGCGATTTCAATTCCAGTTCTCATCCCATATGAGTGTCTCCCAGACAGCACTCAGATTAACTCCTGTGTCTACCAGTAGATTCAACCCAGCCAGTATTTACAGAAATCCTTCCCGTGTGTCCAATGCCTCTGACATGACAAATGCAGGTGTGGAAAAGTTGAGAACTGAGTAAGATAAAGTTCTGTCTTCTTTCAATGCAAGAAGCCCTCTACCTAAAAGAAAAGCAATGTAGGCTTTAAACCAACAACTCAAGAGTCAAATCTCAGGTCCCTGACTTACCAGCTGTGACTAGGCAAGGCTTAACGATCTGTAAGGATGTCACAGTACTTATTTGCCAGGTGGTGGGAGCTCAAAGATGGCAGACTTCGTCCTTTCCCCCCCTGCCAATACCCAGCCTACCACTGACCTCCCTGTGCCTGCCTCGGAGTCTCCATTGTTATTTCCCTAAGAATTGTGGTGGGTAAAGGGGTGAATGGCTAAGGACTTTTAAGCCATGGAAGAGGGGAACCCTAAAAACCTTCAGAATCTGTGTAGTTCCGGAAGCAGCACAATGTGAAGTGCTGAAGACAGCAGACCAGCCTGCCGGAGACGATCCCGGAGATGGACCCCTAGCGGAGCCCAACCCTCCCGTATATGGTTCCTCTGTTCAAAACATCTGCCCCTCCACATCCAATATGACTTGAAATGTTAGCCTTTGTTATAGTAAAGGAAAATTCTACTAATTCAAATACATCGGTTCCCAACTTTGTGACAGAGCAAGTTTGGAAACAACCTAAATACCCAACAGTAAAAGGATAGTTAAATTATAGAATATGAATGATTTTGTAATCAAGTGACACTTTCAATGAATATTATTGGTTCAAGGAAATACTCATACTTTTAAGTGACGTAGTAAAACATAAAACCATATATGCAGCATAATCTCTAGTATGAAATAAGTATTTGTGTGTGTTATTTTAAAAAATAAACAATTAGTCTTGATTGAGCATTTACCATAGGGCAGCTTGGTGCTAAGTGCTTTACATGGATAGCTCGATTCTCATAAAAACCTACAAGATTGGTATAATTGTCCATTTCTATAAATAAAAATACACACCATATACACATATGTGTATGTGTGTGCATAAAAATATGATATATATATGTATTTGTAAAAATATTTGTAAAAAATATGCAAACTTCCTAGCAGTCATCAGTCTTTCACACTTAAGAGAGGACTGATTTAATGAGATTCTTTTTAACAACCAGTTGACAAGGTTGTACCAAAGGAATGGATCTGTACCAAAGAAACAGGGCTGGGGATCAAGGATGGGACAGGATTCCAGAGAAGTAGTTGGGAATAAGCTCAACCCCAGGACAATAACCTTTAAGCTCCAAGAAGGAGATCAGGAAAGGGAAGAAAAGAGAGGGAAGGTTCCAGATACAAACTACCTATTTTGGAATTCTATTTAGGGTCCACTCTGACCCAGAAAAAGGGAAGTAAGCTCTTCCTCTGGCCCCCCAACCCTCCCACCAGCCCCATCCTCCTTCACTACTGAACACTGTTCCCTACACCATCAGCCAGGACTCATTTACTTCGGAGAAGAGAGTGGTAGAGGACAGAGGAAAGTTCTTCAGTTTCACTGGTGTAGGAGTGGTCAGATGTCCTCACCTGTAAATTGGGAGCAAATCTCCCCTCCCCCCAGGGGCACTGTGAGGTTCAAGTGAGATGATTATATATAAGAGCCCTGGTGCCCAGATGCCAATGCCTCTAAATATACACCTGCAGGCCCGCCTGAGAATCTAACCATTTATAATAACCGCTTCTATGGGAAAATGTCTGCAGCTTTCAAATAACCAAATCACCACGTCACAGTCTCTGAACTCAACCATCAAGCAGTTTTTAGGTACGAGATGCCACTGAAGGAGACACACCTTTATTTCAAAGCAAAGGAAATGGATTTCAGAACCAATGTTTTCTTTACTAAACCTCACCTTTTGGCAGACCAGCGTACCTCAGTGATTAAAATAGTTACATGCCATATATAGCAGGAAGGCGTGTATTTTAGTAGGGACCAATTCATTTCCCAGGTTGCAAACTGTACCGGCCACCTGCAGAACTTTATGTAGGCCTCCAGAATAAGGGAGGAGGGGACCAGAAATTAGCAATTGTCAGGGCTGATTTTGCCATTTGCTTCATTTGCTTACCACATTTGAAAGCATCCAGTTTCCTAGTAGAACAGTGATTAGAAGCTTCTTAAAATAAACATAATAAGGGATTCATGCTTTAAAAGACTTTTCTCAAAGTTGAATTCTCAGGAGTTCAAAATGTGTTCAGAATCCAACACCTTCTGCCATCTACAAATACATCTTGCCTACAATTGATTCCTAAGGAACAGCTCATTCAAACAGTTCCCATCTCACTTATTCACCCATTTAGATGAATCAAAAAGACACATTTGATATGGCTCCATATTCTGGTTATTAATGCTCCCTTCCCAATTTCTGGTTAGGAGGGTACTGGGGGTGAAGTGAAGAAGGAAAGGGTTTAAGTATGGGACTCAGTGTCCCTTAAAGGACATTACTCCTACTGAACGCCCATGGAGAGTTTTTCTTCTAATGCAATTATTCTTGAGTTGCCTGCCCACACCCTCTCCAGGGTCCTTGTGGCTGGTGGTCTCCACGTGTAAGTGGGGGCACGTTGTGGTGTCTAAACGGTGAAGCCAAGGAAACATAACACAGAGAACTGAAGTGGGCCATTCATATACACATGTGGGTGGCTGCGTGCAAGTCCGCATGTGACCCAGACAGGGCCTGTGCATTCACTGGTGTGCCCTGTTTTCACGACGTGTGAGGAAATACAAGCATACCGCAAGCATTTAAAAAATCTGATCCACAACACTGTCAAAGTTTATAACTCTTTACTGCTTTTCTTAGTATTTTTTAAAGCATACCATTTTACTCCAACACCATTAATGTATGCGTAATCCCCTAGCACTGTCATGATTTCAAAACTGTTACACAAGAAAAAGAAATGACTTTGGACCTATTTACTTCACACAAAGGAAACTTGCATCGTAAGTTCCTTATATGAATTTCCACCTACAACCAGATACATCGCCCTGACAACTGCACGGATTCTCTTTTGAGAAAAAACCAAATATTTTAAAGTGAAGCTGGTGTCCAGTTAGAGCTGCTGCGCTTAAAAACCTAAAATAAACGGTAACACACATCTGTCCAGAGACTGCAGGGAAACTCCAAGGTCCCAAGGGCGTCCGCGGATGCAGCGGTGGGGGAGCGGTGGGCACACCCCCCGGCGCGGCGGGCACCCCCGTGGCCGCCGAGCGCCGCGACCGCCCGCCTGCGGGGTCCCGAGTGGGCGGCGGCGCGGCGAAGCGCCCTCACCTCGCCGCTCGGCCGCCGCCGGCTAGACACACTTCCTGTGCCTATCGGTACCCGCATCAGACCGCAGCCGAGGAGAGGCTGGTGACATCACTCTGCTCCCGTGGCGTCTCCAGAGCAGCCCCGGGGCCAGTGAGGCACCCCGACGAGGACGCAGAGCCCCGATTCCTCCGGGTGCCCTTTGCGGGCACGGCTGCCTGGGCCGGCGACCGCGGCTCTACCCGCCTCCCACCCTGCCAAGGTGGGGTCTCCCGGCCCCGGGTCCCCGCGCGCCGCACCAGCCGCCCAGGTACAGTCACGCAGCGGCAGCCGCTCACCTTTTCCTGGATCCAGTCCACGGAGCCTCGGTATCTGACCCCCCGGGCCGCCAGAGGCAGCGCGGCCACCAGTAGCAGCAGGTGGAGGGTGTCCTTGACACGCCGGTCCCCGCCGCCTGCCATCTCCGAGGCTGTCTGGGCGCCTGCTGCCCTGGCCGCCGGCGGTCACGAGCCCGGGAACGCGCGTCCTTCGCCGTCCCCCTTCTCCACCCTTGGGTCGACTGCGCCCGCCTCCCCATCGCCTCGCGGTCCCCTCCCCACCGCGCTGCGCTGGCGGAGGACGCAGCTCTCCTCCCCCCATCCCCGACCTTTGCAACCCCGGAGCTGGGCTGTCCTGGGAGGCAGAAGCTTCCGAATCCAGGGAACGCAGCCGGCAGAGGAAGAAAGGAAGGAAGAGACTGGGAAGAGGCATATTTATGGTCTCCAGTGCCGTGTAACTGGGAATAGAAAGGGGAGAGAGGGTTCATCAGACCCTGTGTGGTTATGAAGGGTTTTCCCCCAGCTCTTCAGGAAGGGATGGGCAGGGAATGGACATTTACTGAATTCTTCTGTACCAGGCACTGCCCTAGGTGCCTGGCTCTTCTGGTGTCCCTTCTGTAATCTTCGTAACCATGTGAAGTAGGTATTAGCCCCACTTTACAGATGAGGAAACTGAGACTCCCCCTGCACAAAGCCTGAACGAGAAACCCTCAAAGTATGTCCTTTATAACAACCCAGCATATCTTCCTTTTTCTCACAAATAGTTGCCTTCCTTAGAGGCAACAGATCATCATACTCCCCAACTGAGAGGGATGGTTGAAGTGATTACCTGAAATAAACGAGATCGAGAATGTTCACAGAGGCTCTTGAGGTAGTCCTCTTCCCCAATGCATGCCCTCAGAAGGAAAACCTAAATACAATTGTATTTACTTTGCAACATCAAAGATCACTGTTACCAAAATAATCTTAGAAAAAAACAAAACAGTGTCTCAATATTGTCTGTAGGTGTGTGGCCTAAGTTGTCAGGCCAATTACCTCACCATCCTCTTTTTCTTCCAGATCAGCGTGTGGTCTGCCTGAGTCATCTCCTAGTAACATATAGATCCCAGAAAAATCAGAGCAAGGACACTGAAACAGACCAACTTTCCAGAGATCCAAAGTCTGAAGGTAATGGAGTTGGCCTGAGGACTGACCCACTCGGTCTCCTAAACTCTGAAGAGTGAGTTTCAAAGACAGGGCAGGGACTCCACTGTTCTGCCCTCCCCTGGAGCGGCAGGGTAAGACAGGATGGAAGTACCTACTTTCCTGTTTATGTCCAAAATTACTAATCCTATTCATGTCTGAGAATTCTGAGTGACAGTTTAAATCTTCAGGCTTAAAATTAAATTCTTTATTACCCTCAGGGGCAGTTCTTCTAATAATCAGACCACTTCAGAACTTTCTATTAGTATCATATTTAGAACAAAACCACTGCCACATCTCCCAATATGTTTCCTCTCTTGCTGCGTAAGCCAACCTTGAAAGAGTGGATTTCCTGAGTGGCTGGGGAAGAAACCACCTAATTGTTTTTCTTACCCTGTTACCTTTTTATCTTTCCACAATATGATGCCCATAGGAAAGGGAAGGTAGGAATAGCAAACCAATATGAAACAAAATGTTAAAGATAATATCATGCTAAGTACAAGCAGATCGAAATGAGAAATACGGAAACACTCGAGTTAAAGTGTTAACGTATAATTTTATGATGATTTTCCATCGCCTAGGGTTCTCCAATTTTCTTCAATTTTGGTAACAGTTTAGTCAATAGCTGCTACTGTAGTTTGGGAGCTGCAAGAATCTGACTGTGAGACAGAGTTTAGCATTCAGGGTGTGTCTGAGGGAGAGCCCTTGGGACAAACCCCTGAGGCGGGGAGAGGGAGGAACAGGACTCGGCAGAGGGAAAGTTAGCAGGGAAGTGGGGCCCCCTCCACAGCCTCACCCAATCCCATGGGGCGCCCTGGAGCTGGAAGCCCTGTTGGAGCTGTCACACGGTAAGCCAAAATGTCTAGGGCTTTCTACCCCCACCTCAGTGGAGGGACTTCCTGCAAGCAGCTCCCTGCTGCCAAGCAAGCGGACAGCTAGAGGCTGTCTGCCAACAGCACTCCAGCAGCTGGAGCGGAGTCCTTCCCTGAAGGGGCATCTGAGCCGTGCCTCTCTGTATCCGTGCAAATGCATCCACGGGCTGTATCTCGTACAAAGAACCGAAGCTGATTTTAGTAAGTAAACTCTTTTTTACATGTGAGCTCTTCTGACAATTCTCCATAAAACTACAAATCTGAAAAAAGCCTCTATGTATCCCTACTCCCTTCTTTATTCGTATCTTTAATTGTGCCTGATACACTAAATATCCTTTTTTCCTTTACTCATTCTACTTTTCTCCCTTCTTTTGTTCTGGAAATTGTCAGAAATCCCTTAGATCTGCTATTTTTTCCCCTGCTGCAACCTGTCCCTTCTTCACACTCTTCCCATGGAAGATAACCCATGACTACTATATCCAATTAAAGAATTTCAGGCCCCATTTCTCATCATGGAAAAAAATCGGTTGTGTAGGCAGCGACAGCACTTATCACGAGTGGAGTGGTTATCATCTTCATTATAGTATAGATTCTATACTGTGAGGACCCAACTGCGATAAAAGATCATCCCCGAGCGTTTGCCATTGCAGGATTTTCACAGAGCTAGTCTCACCATTGGATGAATGCTGTCATAACCAGAAAGTTGTGTTAAAACAGTAGTTCTCGGGGCGCCTGTGTGGCACAGGGGTTAAACATCTGCCTTCGGCTCAGGGCATGATCCCAGTGTTATGGGATCCAGCCCCACATCAGGCTCCTCCGCTGGGAGCCTGCTTCTTCCTCTCCCACTCCCCCTGCTTGTGTTCCCTCTTTCGCTGGCTGTCTCTATCTCTGTCAAATAAATAAATAAAATCTTTAAAAAAAAAAAAAAAGAAAGAAAAAAAAAACAGTAGTTCTTAGGGTGCCTGGGTGGCTCAGTCAATTAAGTGTCTGCCTTTAGCTCAGGTCATGATTCCAGGGTCCTGGGTTAGAGCCCTGGATTGGGCTCCCTGCTCAGTGGGCAGCCTGCTTCTCCCTCTCCTTCTGCCCCTCTCTCCTGCTCGTCCTCTCTCTCTTTCTGTTTCTCTCTCAAATAAATAAATAAAATCTTAAAAAAAAAAAAAAACCCAGTAGTTCTCAAAATGTGACCCATGGATCCCTGGGGATTCTCCAAGATCTTTTTGAATGTCTACAAGGTTGAATCAATATTTATAATAATACTAAAGCAAAGTTACCTTATTTTACTGTATTAACTTTACACAGATGATGCAAAACTGCTGATACCTTCGCGCTAAGACAGGACACAAAACTATACTATTAAAAAAAAACTGTTCACTTAGAAATCATTCTATTATTCACTGATATGCACAGTGAAAAAAAAAGGGAAAAGGAAAAGAACAGACAAAAAGAGAACAAAAGAGCCAATCTTAAGAATATCACAATGGGGGCGCATGGGTAGCGCAGTCGTTAAGCGTCTGCCTTCGGCTCAGGGCGTGATCCCAGATCAAGTCCCACATCGGGCTCTTCCTCTGGGAGCCTGCTTCTTCCTCTCCCACTCCTGCTTGTGTTCCCTCTCTCGCTGGCTGTCTCTCTGTCACATAAATAAATAAAATCTTAAAAAAAAAAAAGAATATCACAATGAAGCAATAAAAACTGTGGTTATTAAATCTCAACCCTTGACTGAGTATACGTCTTTGATTTTTAACAGTTTTGTTGAGATATAATTAAAATACATTCAACTGTACAAATTATGTAATTATATACTACAGACAATATTGAGACACTTTTATTTTTTTCTAGCATTATTTTGTTAACAGTGATCTTTGATGTTACAAAGTAAATACAATTGTATTTAGGTTTTCCTTCTGAGGGCATGCACTGGAGAAGAGGACTACCTCAAGAGCCACTGTGAACATTCTCGATCTTGTTTATTTCAGGTAATCACTTCAACCATCCCTCTCAGTTGGGGAGTATGATGATCTGTTGCCTCTAAGGCAAGGCAACTATTTGTGAGAAAAAGGAAGATATGCTGGGCTGTTATAAAGGAAATACTTTGAGGGTTTCTCGTTCAGGCTTTGTGCAGGGGGAGTCTCAGTTTCCTCATCTGTAAAGTGGAGCTAATACCTACCTCACGTGGTATATAATCTGATGAGTTTTAACATGTTTACACCTATGAAATGATCGCCACCATCAAGAAAAGGAAAATATCCATCTTTTACCCATAGGTTATATAAATTATGTTATTTAGTTTCCAAATAGTTGAGGATTTCTCTGATATCTTTTTGTTATTGATTTCAAATTTAATTCCACCATGGTCAGGGAAGAGACTTGGTGTGGGTGAATCCTTTTAAACATTTTTGAGAATTGTTTTATAGCCCAGAATATGATCTATCTTAGCAAATGTTCCTTCTGCACATTAAAGAAATATGTATTTTGCTGTTATTGGGTAGACTATTGTATAAACATCAACTAGGTAAGGTAGTTGATAATGTTCCAAATCTTCCAATTAATAACTGGTTTTGTCTATTCAGTCTATTGATTACTAAGGGAGTGAGACAGAAATCTCTGACTATAATTGTGGATTGAATTTTTATATCATATATTTATAAGCTTTCTTATTGAGTGTATAAATATTTAGGATTGCAATGTCCTTTTGACAAATTTATCATTACAAAACAACCCTCTCTATACTTGGTCATATTCTTTGCTCTGAAATTTACTTTTTTTCTAATATTAATTGTAGCCACTCCAACTTTCTTTTGATCGCTGTTAGCATGGTATATCTTTCCCCATTCTTTTTACTTTTGAACTGTTTTCTTATTTACATATAAAGTAGGTTTCTTGTAGGTAGCATATAGTAAGGTCTTGCTCTTTTTTATCCAATTGGACAATCTCTGGCTTTTAAATGGGTGTTTAGATTATTTATATTTAATGTGATTATTGATATGGTCAAATTTAAATGTACCACTCTATTATTTTTTTTCTATTTGTTCCATCTGTTCTTTGGTCATTTTTACCACTTCTTCTGATTTATCTTGGATTAATTTATTTTTATTATTTCATTTTATCTCCTTTGTTAGCTTGTCAGCTATACCTCTGTTTTGTTTTTAGTACATGTTTTAGGATTTATAATATATATCTTTAATGTATTACTATCATCAAGAAATATTATATCACTTAATGTATAATACAAGAATCTTATGGGGCACCTGGGTGGCTCAGTCAGTTAAGCATCCGACTCTTAATTTTAGTTCGGCTCATGATGTCACAGTTGTGGGCTTGAGCCCTGTGTTGGGCTCCCCACTCAGCAAGGTTTGCTTCTCTGCCTCTGCCCCTCCCCACTCTCTAACATAACTAAATAAAATCCTTAAAAAAAAAGAATCTTACAATGGCATACTTCTACTTCCCTTCTTAGTCTTTGTGCTATTGTTGTCAGATATTTTACTTATAAATATTAAGTTCAAGATACACTGCAATTTTCTTTGCATTAAACAATTACCTTTCAAATAAATTGTTAAAATTAGGTTTTTAAAAGTCTTTTTAATTTACCCACATATTTACCACTTCTGATATCCTTCCTTCCTTTGTATAGACACATATGTTCATCTGGTATCATTTTCCTTCTGCTTAAAGGACGTCCTTTAACATTTCTTGTAGCACAGGTATGGTGGCAATTTTTGTATGCTGAAAAAAAATTATTTTTCCTTCATTTTTGAAAGATGTATCTACTGAGTATAGCATTCTGTGTTGACAGCTTTTTTCCTTCAGTACTTTTTTTTTTAAAGATTTTATTTATTTATTTATTTATTTGAGAGAGAGAGAGCGCGAGCATGTGCATGAGTGAGCATGCGCTGGGGGAGGGGCAGAGGGAGAGGGTGAAGCAGTCTCCCCATTAAGCAGGGAGCCAGACTTGGGGCTCAGTCTGAGCCACCCAGGTACCCCTCTTGTATTTTAAAGATATTTCTCCACTGTCTTCTTGCTTGCTTTGTTTCTGATGAGAAATCAACTATCATCCTAATCTTTGTTCCTCTGCATGTAATGTGCTACAGTCTGTCTTAAGATTTTCTCTTTTACAATTTTTAAACAATTTGATTGTGATATATCTTGGTGGAATTTTATGTTCTTGTGCTTGGGGTTCATGGAGTTTCTTGAATTAGTGGGCTTTAAGTTTTCATCACATTTGGAAAATATTTAGCTATTATTTCTTCAAGTATTTTTATCAGCCCTCTTCCATTGGGAGCTCCACTTACATACATATTAAGTTATTTGAAGTTTTCCCACAGTTCACCAGTGCTCTGATATTTCTTTCTGCTTTTTTCCTTTGTCTATTTCATTTGTAGCTATAGTTTCTATTTCTATGTCTTCAAGTTCCCTAATTGTTTTATAGTGCCTAATCTGTTATGAACTCCATCTCGTTACTTTTTATCCCAGACATGGCTGTTTTCATTCTTTAGAGGTTTGATTTAGATTTTCTTTATACCATCCTTAACATGTCCAACATTTCCTTTACCTTCTTGAACATATGGAATGTAATTATGACAACTGTTTTTATTTATTTATTTATTTATTTATTTATTTAAGATTTTATTTATTTGAAAGAGAGAAAAAGCAAGAGAGAACACAGAGGGAGAGGGAGAGTCAGACTTGCTGCTGAGCAGAGAGCCAGACACAGGGCTTGATCCCAGGACCCTGAGGTCATGACCTGAGCTGAAGGCAGATGCTTAATCAACTGAGCCACCCAGGTGCCCCTATGACAACTGTTTTTAATATCCTTATCTGCTAATTTATCATCTGTGTCATTTCTGTGTCTGTTTCTATTGATTGATTTTTCCCCCTTCATTATAGTTGTATATTGCCACTTCTTTGCATGCCTGGTAATTTTTTTATTAGATATCAGATGCTGTGAATTTTACTTTTTTGGGTGCTGGGCATACTTGTTTTCCTTTAAAGGTTCTTGATCTTTGAAACATAGTTGAGGTGAAAGTAGTTTGATCCTTTGGAGTCTTGCTTTTAGTTTTATTAGGGGGGAGCAGAGCAGTTTATTATCCAGGTATAATATGACCCCGAGCTGAAGCAATATTCTCTGGGCATTTACTTTTGTCCCTTGCCCTTTGTAAGGTGAGATTTTTTTTCCACTTTTTTTTCTTTTCTTTCTTTTTCTTTTTTTTCTTTTCTTTTTTTTTTAGATTTTATTTATTTATTTGAGAGAGAGCACAGAGGGAGAATGAGAAGGAGAAGCAGACTCCCCGCTGAGCCGAGAGTCCAGTGCAGGTCTGGATCCCAGGACCCCGGGGTCATGACCTGAGGCAAAGGCAGACTCTTAACCAACTGAGCCACCCAGCCACCCCCCTACTTGGACTAGTAGAAACACAAAAGATTCCTGACCCTCTCTTTACCCTGGGGCTCATTATGCCTGCTCCTTTTTGTTAGCTCTTCCATCTTAGGTAATTTCCTCATCTGAACGTGCTGATTTATACTCAGATGAAGACTTATGGAGAAATCTTAAATGATCTCTCTCTCCTCCACTCTGTCCTGCAAATTCTAGTCACCTTCCCATCTTCTCAACTCTGTTCTTTCATCTCACAGAGACCACCTGACTCTGCTGGGATTCCTCCTACCTGCACTGCATCCTGGAAACCCCTTAAGATGGCAAGTGGGGAGAGTGTTTAGCTCATGTCACTTGCTTCCCCTCTGCCATCCCTCTTTTGTGATACTTGTTTCCCAATATTTAAACATCATTGTTTGACTTCTTTTTTCAAGATGGGATGATAAATCTAGTCTCTGTTACTCCATCTTGACTGGAAGCAGAAGTTGAGAGTATGAATCTTTTTATATTCTGCGTGACAAAATGGGAGGTACATGGGTGCCTGGGTGGCTCAGTCGGTTGGGCAGATGGGTGCCTGCCTTGGGCTCAGGTCACTATCCCAGGGTCCTGGGATTGAGTCCCAAATCGGGCTCCCTGCTCAGTGGGGAGTCTGCTTCTCCCTCTTCCTCTGGCCCTCTCCTCTGCTTGTGCTCTCTCTCTCTCTCAAATAAATAAATAAAATCTTTTTTTTAAAAATGGTAGATACAAATAAAGTACTCATGCTGCATACTGAAGGACAATTGTCTCAAGGAGATGCTCTTGTACGATTCTTTGAATGCATCGTGAACTATCTGCTTTTTTCATAAGATTCTTTTACTGATAGAATAAAAAGTGACTGATAATCTATGATTATTCAGAGTTGGATATTTGGCAGACATTTGTTTAAAAAATGAATAAAGTGTGCCTATGCCTTCAAGGAAACTAACTGGCAGTATTTATCGCCAATGATAAAACTAGATCTTTCAGGTAAAAATAGAAATTTTGGAAAATTTGTATAAGCTACTGTAAGCCTGACAGTTTCCTTACATGTGACAAATTTTCTGACAAAGCCAGTTATTTTAACAAATGTAATTTTTAAATAATATATAATAAAATGTTCAACATTTGGAGTATCTGTATAACTCAGTGAACCAGTATTTTCCAAATGCTCAGTGCCCAAATCACAGAGAAAAGATCCATGCAAAGTGTGAGACCAATGGATTTTAATGTAATGAAGTAAAAAATTTTATTTATATGGTCTTAGATTCTGCAGTGCAGCTAACTGTTATGACGTTACCATCTACCATGTTTTGATCGAATAACAAAGAAGATTATCCATAAATATCTGAAGAGGTTATTAAAATACTTCTTTCTTTTCCTACTACATGTTAGCATGAGGCCAAATTTTCTTCATATACTTCAACCAAAAGAACGTATCTCATTAGATTGAATGTATAAACAAACCCAGTTATTTTCTAATAAGTCAGACATTAAAGAAAATTTTTAAATATTTGAAATTATCAATCTTTTCACAAAATTATTTTTGTTTTTAGAAACACAGAAATTTTCCGTAAAAATGTGTTATTTAACATGTAATGCTGTTATTTTTAAGTAAGTCATGATTAAACATTTATAAAGTACCTGTTTTAATTTTCAATACAGTATATATTGACAGACATAATTCAACAAACAAAAACTATTTGTGTTCCTCAATAATCGTTAGTAAGGTAAAGGAGTCCTGGGACCAAAGAATTTGAGAACCACTGTGTTATTTAACCTGGGAGAGAGAACACATTAAGTCAATGGTTTTAACTACATAGTGAAATCATGTAGAAAGCCCCCCCCTTTTTTAAAATAATGATGCCTGAGTGCCCCCCCTACAGGTTTTGATATGATTGGTCTGGTGTGTGGCCTGGACATCAGGTATCTTTAAAATTTCCCAGGTGATTCTAGCAGGGCTAAGAACCATTGCATTAATCCCACACTCTGAGAAACACACTAGCAAAAACCATATAATCAGATTAATGACAGCATTAATGATCATTTTGTGAAAGCCCTGAGGATAATGGTAAAAAAAAAAAAAATTGGCAAAGTGGACCACTCCTAGACAAATTATGAAGTAGACAAAATTAGATCCAAACCTCTCAGCCTTCCCCTCACTTTTTGCCATCACGCTAAAACACCTTGCCCTTTGTTCCTTGAGTGGCCACAGAGATTATAAAAACGCCCACATTATACCCCTGCCCAAATTCATCCACCACAGCTTTCAATAATGGAATGAAAAATTAAAATGTTTGCTTCCGCAGTACAGAGTCAGACCTTTGCTGTTCCTCAGAAATCTCAGGAATCCAGATTTCCTGTAAATCTTCCCAGCTCCTTTCACCTTATCAGAGGTCAAGTCAAGATGGCAATAAAAGTTAGGGAAAAAATATCCTTTCCTCTGGTTTTCTGGCCCTCTCCCTTCCCAGCCCTTTAGAATAACAGTCCACTCTCCTCTCAAAGAAAGGGAGGGGAACATTCCCCATAAACCCTGACTCCTTTCACTAACACTCATCTTGCCCCCAAACAAAATTCGTCTTACTCCTTCACTGGTTTTATCCTGCTTTTGAATCAATTTTTCTCCGCAGGCTCTAAAAACCAAAAGCTTTCAAGATCCAAAGAAATACGCTTCCAGTAAGGAATTTTAATCTGCTCAAGGAGATGAGAGCAGAGAGACTCAAAAGATGAAGAA
This sequence comes from Ailuropoda melanoleuca, assembly GCF_002007445.2. Classification (NCBI taxonomy): domain Eukaryota; kingdom Metazoa; phylum Chordata; class Mammalia; order Carnivora; family Ursidae; genus Ailuropoda; species Ailuropoda melanoleuca. Next base: position 114,631,779 of record NC_048221.1, read on the forward strand.
CCCCCCCCCCCAAAAAAAGGGTTCATCTCTCTACTGCTCACAGAATAGATGGCTCTGATCTGTATGATACCAAAATTGTATCGTTTCAATTAACCAATTGTTAGGAAGAGTACATATACATATAGTGTATATTTGTGTATTTGTAGATTCATTTTGCTTTTTACTTAAAAGATTCGATCTCTAATTTTTGTTTGTTCATTTGTTTTGCATTTTAAGGATTAAGTAGGTGACAAGGCACGGATTTCTGGAAAATTTCAATGATACTATGTGAAATACAAAGAGCTGTTAGCACAAGAATGTTTCCATTCAAAGTTACTAACTAAATTTCTTTATTCAAGGTAAAAATATGATCAAAGAGGGTAGGTATGTCAATGATACATTTCTAAAGATCCTCTATTCTATATATTAATATGATGAAAGGTATTACTATTATCCTCATTGTTAATGATAAAATAAAAGCACAGGGGGGTCAAGTAACCTGCCTGGGCAGATACAAAGGCAACTCAACGGCAGGTGGTTTATGTTTACTGCTACCTACAGGCTTTGCCAGTTTCAAAGGAGAAAATCTAAGCAATTATAAAATCTAATTTTTAATATACTGAGGTAGGCTTTTCCTGAACGTAAAGGCAGACACCTTTGAAATTATTTTATCTCCAAGTGTTAAGCAGAATACTCATTTTGTGTTGCTTTCTCTTTCATCACCTAACACCATACCTATTAGAAGGGGAAGTGTGATTTATTCCCCAAAATAAAATGAAATACCACAATGTAAACTAATATAATCTAAAGTCAAGGCTAAGGCACTATTGTGTTTTGCGTTGGGGTCGCTGACAGATTTTCCAAGGTATTCTATTCTATTTATCTTTGTTCTAATGATAAGAAATTATGAGGGTTTTCTACTGATCACACTATGCAGTCTGTACTCAGAGTTAACTGTAAAAGCACCCTTTCTCTCAGTTTTGTGATCCTGAAGCTGTATTAATTGTGGTTGCTAATTAGGCCCTTTCCGACTTTTCATGAAAGGATAATAATTCCACGAGTAAATTTCAAGTCATGAACAAACAAACAAACAAACAACAAAAACTTGTTTTAAGACTCGGGTTAGGCCCAGCAGTCTCAAATGAGAGAGGAAGGGAGGCTCTAAACTCTCTTGCCACAGGATTCCAAAATAAAATGTTAAAAAAGTAAATAAATATGATACAAATATACAGAAAATAGCAACACTCATTTAAAAAAAAAAAACCAAGTTGACTATGCTATCATAGCTATTAATAATAATGATAGAAAGTTGCAACATGATACTATAACCTAAATTCTGCCTTAAACCACGTATGTTCCTATATATATCTTTAGTTTTGCTTAAATTTAGGTTTAAACTTAGGATGAATTTATGATGTTTGTTTTATTTATATATCTGAAAACATTAGCAATGTATTTTAAGTGTTTTAGTAATTCTAAAACAGCCCAGATTGAGGTCATAAAAAATCCTTTCCAACCCTACGGTTTATATATACAACATTGTTGAGACCATAATAAATTAGATGAGCTAATCCACCTTCAGTTTTAATGTTTGAAAAAGCATTTCAACAGAGCTGTCATTGGCACCAGGCTGAGAGTATACCTGAATTTCCCTTTAAAAGAAGCTTAAATTACTCGGCATAAAATTTTAGTAAGACTAATCCCCTTCCGTCCCTGGCCAAACCTTCATTTTTTCTGCTTCTCACTGCCTTAAGTCACATGGCTATTATGGGCAACACTAAAATTTGAATTTAGAGATCCGTAAGAAAGTGAAAGAGATCACATAATTGTCTTTCATGATATATTTGTTTAGTCTTCCAAGGAAAATCTTTCCAACAGCCTAGGGTTAAACCTGTATTACAAATTAGGAAGAAACAAAGTTGTCATTTTAGGAAGCAGACGGGGAGGAAATTTTGCAAGCAAAGGAAGTGACCAAAGAAGAATTGTGCTTCTTCATTGCAGTCTGAGGCAAATGGTCCCTTTCTTTCAACCCTACTCTTAGATTCGAGAAAATAAACACCGATCAGAAAACAAGCTAATGGCTCAGACAGGAAATACGTGACATTCGGGACCATGCCCTATACGTAGGATACAGGAAAAATTATTATTCGGGATTTTTAGAGCCTGCAAGTATGAAGGAAATGTGGTATGATAGCTACATAATAGCCTTCTTACACACATCTCTGTGTCCTAGTATTTCACACGTTTATCTTTATTATATTCTGCAGCTAGTTACATAGTACTGTTATTTTCTAGTACACACACATCTTTAGCATATACTTGACATGCGTAAAACCTTTTGATAACATAATCCCTACAAGAGCAGGGACCTGGAAGCATACTAATTCTCAATAAAATATTGAATGTCTGAAAACGTATATCATATGGTTATCCAGAATGGTACCTGCCAAAAACGTGAGGAAATATTTGACTCGTCATCGTGCATGAGAGTACAGCCTCACCAATAACAACAGGCAGACCTGATCTTGCTGCGCACTGCTACCTTCTTTAATTATTGCCCTTCTTCCCTTCGTTTCTATTTCTAACGTAATGAACACCATCAGTTCCCAAATGCTGGTTCCATATTAACGCTTGTCCACGACTATCCTTATTTAGTCTGTTACAAAATGAGAAAATTAAGAAAAATCTGTTTTGCCAACAACGGAATTGTTTTTAATGTTTATTTTTATACTCTGCCTTCATGTTGGATGTTACAAAATTTTTTAATTAATGTAATAGTTGGTGTAAATTCCTGAGTTGGTATTGCTCTATTGTTTTTTTAGTTGTAGTAAAAGATACGGGACATAACATTTGCCATCTTAGCCAATTTTAAGAGTACAGGTCAGTGGCATGAAGCACATTCACGCTGTTGTGCAACCATCCCCAACAGCCAGCTCCAGGACTCTTGTCATCGGGCAGAACGGAAACTCTGAATCTGTTAAATAATAACTCTCCATTCTCGCCTCCAACCCTTGGCAACCACCGTTCTACTTTCTGTCTCTATGAGTTTGACTACTCTAAGTACCTCATATAAGTGGAATCACTAGTATTTATATTTTTGTGACTGGTTTATTTCACTTAGCATGATGTCCTCAAGGTTCCTCCATGTTGTAGCATGTGTTAGACTTCCCTTCCTTTTCAAGAGTAGGACCTCTATAAATGTAATCTCCCCTCCTGCTCTTCCTGCAGATAATGTCATCCCTTGGCATGGTTTCATTCTCTGCCCTATGCAATGGCTTCCAAATCTCAGTGGCACACTGAGACTGGGTAAAGCAGTCTGCAGAGAAGATAGGGATGAGTTACATATGGCCCCTGCTTTTCAGGAGCTCACAGTTTAGTGAGAGAGAGAGTTGTGTGCTCAAGTGTCACAGGTGCTATGGAAGCAACCTGTCTGGAGTCCAAGGAAAGGCATGGTTATTCCCAGTGTGCCTGAAGTGGACAGGAAAGTCCTCATAGATTGAGTCTTGGTTACCGGTGGAAAAGGGAGAAAAGGGTATCATATTAGCAAAAATACAGTGGGAAACTGTCAGCTGTTCCCCACTGCTTTAGGTGCTAGGACGTGAGGCATTGGAGAAAACAATAGGAGAAGGCAGGACGGGGCACATCGTGCACAAACTAAAAAGTTTGCACAGTGAAGGCATTGGTTAGCTACTGAAGGATTTCACAGGGAATCATACTCTACATTTGAGAACTGTCACTCTGGTGGCAGGGTAGAGAATGGACTAGAGAAGTTTCAGTCAAGCAGGAAAATGTCTTAGAAATCTCTTAGATGGTCATTTCAGTAGATCAGGTAAGAGCTGACCGAGGCCTGAACTAAGACAGCCATAGTGAAAAAAGAAGAAGAGGCATAGAACACAAGAATTAGGACAGTATGAAATTGATGGGACTTGGTCACTAATTGCATTTGAGAACCAGGGAAAAGGAGTCTAGGCTGACCAAGAAGTTTCTGTCTTAGATGACTAAACTGATGGTAACACTACACACCAACACTGGAAATAAAGGAAGAAGAAAAGGTTTCAAGGCAAAGATGAGTTCAGCTGGGGACACTTTGAATTTGTGATCTTTCTGTGGAACATTCAAGTGGTTATAGAAAGGGATCAAGGCTAGAGGTAGAGATTTGTCACCTTGGTGGTTGAAGCCACGTGTAGCAAATACAGCACGTGTCCTGCCAGTAGCCCCTCCACACTCACCATTCTCCCCACCTGCCCACCCAAAGGCTTCCAGCTGAGGGTAAATGTGACTCCATTGGGAGCCCACTTGGTGGGCTGGCCACCTCTGAGGGTCACAGGGAGTCACTGCTAATGAACATGGAGTTTCTTTTGGGGGCAATGAACATATTCTGAAATTAGATAGTGGTAATGTTGCATAATTTGTGAATATACTCAAAACCAGTAAACTGTGCACTTTAAAAAGGTGAATTTTATAGTTTGTGAATTACATCTCAATTGTTAAAAGTTGTGTGAGGAAAAAAATCCTATGACTCAGCCTAACTGAACTATTTGGTCCACAACTGTGCCCCCATGTTTTTATATCTATGTGCTCTTTTTTTTTTTTTAAAGATTTTATTTTTATTTATGTGACAGAAAGACAGCCAGCGAGAGAGGGAACACAAGCAGGGGGAGTGGGAGAGGAAGAAGCAGGCTTCCAGCAGAGGAGCCCAATGTGGGACTCGATCCCAGAACGCCGGGATCACGCCCTGAGCCGAAGGCAGACGCTTAACGACTGCGCTACCCAGGCGCCCCTATATCTATGTGCTCTTGGTCACTGTTGCTTCCACCTGGAATTTTCCTTTTTCCCTAGTCCCCTCCCCCATATTTCCAAATCCTACTCATTCTTCAAAGCCCAGCCGAAATCCTTTTTGTCCATGCATTTAGCCTTCTCCAGGTCAGGGGCGTGTCTTGTACTTCTTTGCCATATTCTAACCTTTCATTTTGCTTCCTACTTACTTTTTTACTCTTTCCTCCATGTCACAGATATTTACATACCTTATTTAATAAATGGTAGTCCCCAAGAACAGCAATTATTTCACCTATAGATCCTATCAAATAAATGCCTTGCACATAGTAACTTCTCAAAAATGTTTATCAAATAGCACACCAAGGACTGTAAAGTCATAAGCGGAATCTAGGGAAAAAGGCAAGCAAGCCAAATTAACCTCAATTCCCTTGCAGCTGCACACTCCATCATCATTTAAGGAACTATGAGACAGTTTAAAGTCTAGGGTTAGTGAGAATTCTTTCTGGAATTACTTGAGATTTGGAAACTTGAGATGTATGATCAGAGTACCAATTACAATAAAATGTTCAGCTCAGTATATCTGGTTAACTTTACTAAAAACAAAACCAACAAACGTAAAACCGTTAAGTGATGTTATCCTGCATGGAAACACCTGAAGCTATCAGTGTAGAAAGTGCCACAGTGATGGCTTCTGGTCAACCAAGTACCTGTGTGGTAGGATCTTCCTTTGATAAAGTAAACAGGAATTCGTCCTATGGCCGTAGGGATTCCTGTGTCATTTAAACTCTTCACTATTATCTTAAATTTCCCTTCACAGACTCAAGCTTATTAACTTTCCTTTCTCTGTGCTGCCAGGAGATGTGGCACCATAAAAAGCTCTAACTCTTTAACGTGAATAATAGCTAACATTTACTGAGCATTCACTTGTGAATTTTTACAAGTGTCTTCCATGTGTTATGTTATTTAGCTGTTGCACAACTCGCAGGGTAAGGAGTGCTGTCACCCCAGGTAACTGATGCTGAGACCAAAGCTGACAGAGGTTGCCGTGCCCGTGGCCGCACGGCAGTTCAGTGGCAGAACCACGATGCCACTGGGTGGACTACCTTCCGTGCCCACTACGTGTGTGGTGCACTCAGGGCATTTCTTCCTTCTCACACCAACCCTGTGGGGTACGTGATCACCTCTCCTCATTTCACAGGTAAGAACATCAATTCTTAGTTGAGACTGAGTAGCACACACCCGCGACATGGCAGAGACTAGGCTGGATTCTGAGTCCCAGCCCAACCCATTCCTGCTAACTGGCTTCTCAGGGCTGCTGCCGTTTCCAGACTGTGAGTGAGGAAGCCCACTTGCCTAACTTCTTTGCTCTGGCCAGTGTTGGCATGAGAATTCATGTTAATACTGGCTCCCTATCCAGGTCCATAGCACCTTTGTTCTCTTTCTCAGTTGGCTTTTAAAATACATTATAACCAGTCTACAGTATTTCAAAAGAGAGGTTTTTTGGGCGCCTGGGTGGCTCAGTTGATTAAGCATCTGACTCTTGATTTCGGCTCAGGTCATGATCTCAGGGTCATGAGATCGAACCTCCAAGTTGAGCCCCAGGACAGGCTCCGTGCGGCTAAGCGTGAAGCCTCCTGGAGATTCTCTTTCTCCTTCGCCGCCTACCCTCCCCCACGCATACGAGTGCTCTCTCTAAGAAAAGTTTTTAATTAATATTAAATTAAAATGAAATCCAAAAGCATATTTATGCATTATTTTGTCCTTCCTGGAGAAACGTATTTTGCAACCATAAAGGTAAACAGGAATTACCAGTGATGAGCAAGGCAATTGGCTCTTTATTACAGATTACTGAATATTAAATTTTAAGGACACCTTATAAAATCTGAGGTAGATTATGCGCAGTAGCCTCTCCCTTTAGTTACCAGATTTTTAATTTTTTATTTATTTTAAGATTTATTTATTTATTTAACAGAGAGAGACAGCCAGCGAGAGGGAACACAAGCAGGGGGAGCGGGAGAGGAAGAAGCAGGCTTCTAGTGGAGGAGCCTGATGTGGGGCTCGATCCCAGAACGCAGGGATCACGCCCTGAGCTGAAGGCAGACGCTTAACCGCTGTGCCACTCAGGCGCCCACAGATTTTTTAAATCTTCCTTTTAGTTGAGCCCTCCTTACCACAATTCTTTGATTATATACTATGTTATATTTGTAGATATGAACGGAAATTTTTAACATAGTTTATATAGTATACAATCAAATAGTAAATTATATAAAGCTAAATATAAATGCATATAAAGAAAACGGAGGGGTTATGTGTGATAAACACAAAAAGCTATATAAAAATGAATGAATGTGCCTAGCTCAGAGCCGATGTTCGATAAATGATAAATATTACTAGCTTTTATATCCAAGCAGAAGACCATGATGTTCTACAAGTTCAGTAAGGGGAAAGACACAGGGAATCCAGGTGGATCTATTACACTCAGTCCATAATAAAACATAATAAATGACATGAGAATAATCTATCAAGGGCTGTGAGAATACATAACAATTACTGAGAGCCTGCAAATCAGAGAAGACAGTTCCAAGGATGTAACAGTTCGACCTAGTCTAGGAGACTTAGGTCTCTTGCAGTAATCCAGAGTGTGAGATGGTGGGGGGGTGGTCCATATTAGGGTAGTGGCAGTGGAAAATGAGGAAGGTCATTTTGAAGGATATATAAGGTGTGTCTCTGCTGATTAAAAAAAATAGATACTAAAGCATTTTCTCCCACAACTATTTTACTAACTGTGTAGTGACACCCAAATGCTTTCTGCATTTTTCACCTATGTTTCAACATCATGAAAAAACCCACAAAAACAAAATAATTTTTTCAGTAATCACATCCCATAAATTAAACCCAGCTGAAGTTTTAAAATAATGAGCATTTCCTCTAGTAGGGGCCTTAGCAAATCATCTTTCTCTCCATTTAGGATTCTGAATAAGGTAACTCTGCTCTCTTAAGTCATGAGTGTTAACTCTCTTTGCTTGTATCAGGTACACATCTGAGTGATTGTGTTGCACGGCATTCAGTACAAGGGAGGCCAGTGAATGTGGGCCAAGATTTGCAACTAGAGCCCCAGAAGAGGAAGATTGTAAGCTTCCAATTTTCATAAGCCATCGCCAAGAAATAAAACCTTTTCCATCATGGTCACTATCTCAAGGCTAAAAAATCTCACATGGGAATACATTTACTTATTAAAACAAATCTTAATCGCTGCAATGCTTTTGGAATAGGAATAAAATGTCTTGAGGAAATTGTAGTTCATGTTAAGCAAAAAATTACGGGTACAAAGAGAGTCTTATGCCAAAATGTATTGTTGAAAGTTTCATCTAAAGTGGAGGAGAGAATTTCATTTTTTAAAAGAGAAGCAGAGCAGTGGAAATGGAATGAATATATATATATATATTTTTTTTCTTTTCTCTCTCACACACAAATCCTTAAATCTCTATATAATCAGCTTGATTCCTTTAGAAAAGTTACTTCTAGGAAGAGTAACTTCTGTCTCTTTAAGGACCACGAGAGAAAATGGAAGTCACTAGTGAGATGGGACTGGCTGTAAACTGCTCCAATGAGGTCCTGGGAATCTTGCTGAGAGAGAATATTTGGGGCTGGACTAAAACGTCTGTTGGGAAGTGGGAGGAAGAAAAAGGCAAAGTTAGGTCAGCACGTTCTTTAAAAAGAATGTAAACTCGAGTGGATTTACTTTCAATTTTAACATAAAACAATAGCAGAATAAGACTAAATATAAAATATTGATCAAATTAGGTACATACTACGGGATATGGGACATTTAGCAGCTTCCAATTACTGAGACTATTTCAGAAATGTCTTTTCTAAACAATAGCTTCAGTGTAGATTAGAGTTATACACAATTTTACTTGCCCCATCTTTAATATAAATTATTTAAAATTTCCCATTTCTTAAGTTTAAATACAAGACCATCCGTCAAGATTGATGACTTAGCATAAAACAGAGGGACCCACTTAACTTTCTTTTCTTTCTGTTCTCAGAAGCTGCCTTAGACCACTGCATGGGGATGGATGGATTATTGACAGCAGCCTATCCAGCTGGTCTCAATATATTTTACTTAAGTATTTTTGAGATAAAATCGTGACAGAAGGAGAACTAGGTCCTTTCTGGGACAATAACTGTCAGCTGGTCAGGTTTTCCTCTCACATAAAAGTGATAATTTATCACATAGTGTATTTTCCCTCTAGATCCTCATTCTGACGCCTGCCCCCCCTTCCCCGGGCATTGTTACCCTCGTTTCCCTGGACGTGGAAGCCTAGGTTAGTGACTCTTGACTGCACTTCACTTTGATGGTAGGGGACACCCGCGAGTGGAATGATGGACAAATAGGAACCACAACACACATTGAAAGCAACCACTTCAGTTGACTCTGCTTAGATGAAGGACTCTGGATATCTCTGCCTCGCGTGCGGAATGCCCAGGGCTGCGGCGCCAGGAGGCCACCTGGGAGGCAGGCCCGAGGGAGGAAAACATGGGGAACAGGGAGAAGAGCGCTCAGGGTGGAACCGGCTCTCTGCTTGGACCTCTTCCAAGTCCCCCGTTCAAGTTGTCACCTCTTGGTTCTTTGCCACCGTGGCCTCCGTCAGAGCGGACGATAAAAGAGAAAAAGACAATGATGGGGCTTAAGTGCCGTGTGTAACTGGTTTAAATACACGGTTGCGCCCCGCTCCCCCGCGCCCACGGAGACACAGGGACGTCCGAGGGCGCAGAGCTCCCGCTGCCCCTGCACAGTGCAAAGGCAGTGACCCGCGCCGCTACTACCCGCTCGGGCCCGCCCGGAAACTACAGCTCCCGGCAGGCCCCGCGCCGGCCGCGCGCCCCCGCC
>NC_048221.1:114641527-114734347 GCF_002007445.2 Ailuropoda melanoleuca
CGACCGCCGGGGCGGCGGGAAGTTGGCGGAGCGCGCGGCGGGAGGAGCGGGCAGGGGGCGCCGCGGCGAGCGGGGGCGCCGGCGCGGCCGCCAGATGGGGCCAAGTTCCGGCGTGGGCGCGGAGGCCAACTTGGGTCTGCGCTCCGCGGGCGACCACCGGGCGCGACCGCTTCGGGAGCGGGCTGTTTCGGGGTCCCTCCAGCTGGCTCCCGGCGCCAGACCGGCGACAGTCAAGCTGCCGAATTTGGGATGAGCCTTTTTCCTTTTCATTTCATCGCTTCGTGTTGTAGCCGTCTCAAAGGAGTGAGTAAATGGTGCTTAGAGAATGTGTGAGCCCCCACCCCAGTTTCCTGACTGTGCTTGGTTTTGCAAGTTGCAGCCTTGCTCTGAGTAGTTCTCACCCCCGGGAGCTTTTTCTTGAGATGAAACGCTGAGGAGTGCGGCTGTTTCTTTGAGCAGTAACAATAACCACACACAATTCGATTGCCTGCTGGATATTTTGTTTGAAGTCATCGCAGCATAGGCCTTGCCGACTACAGGCTCGAATATAAATCGAGCGACAGGCATGTGTGAGACCCGCAGACTTTTCCATACACAGATTGATGGCTTGGACATAACTGTCTCTTCAACCACACCCATCCCCACAGGAAGTAAGATATCGGTGTCATCTTTGATTAGGAAGGATAAGTTACACCCTGAACTACTAGTTTGTACTACACAGCTTTAATGACCTATAGCCGCAAATGAAACAAAAACTTTCTAAATGCCTTAATCTGTACCCTAGAAAGTGCTGCATTGTATTACTCTTACACTGCTTCTACTTTGTACTTAATGTTGCAGTTCTTTCCAACATTTTTGGCGACAGTGATTTCGCTTAGATAAGTTTACTTACCAACTTCTAATGCGTCGAGGGCGGGGAGTACCTCTGGATTTGCTGCTGAGGACATCCATAAAGTTCCCTGACCTAGCTCTAGACTTCTGATTTTTATTTGATCAAGGAACCTTTTCTTCCTCCCCTGTTAGGATGAATTGAGAGCATGAAAATTCAGTCAAAAAGAAGTTGCGAGTTCTAGTGAAAGTATTTTAAACACGTCACAGAAGCCTTCGTGTTAGGTTTTGCTTCAGCAGGTAATATAGTTGTGGTAGACCTGATCAGATAAGCTTGGAGTATTTGACAAGCCAGTTTCCATACTAAGTTCTATAATTTGGTGGATAGCATTTCACTTTTTAGGATGACTCACATTCAAGGTGTTGACTGTTTCATATCTTGAGACTTAATTTTTTTAAGCATCTCAGTAGTGAGTCTTTTAGATACACAAATTTTATAAGCTTTCAGTTTCAATAGATGACCTCTTTAAAAGAAATTTCTCGCATTGGGTTGTTTTTAACACTGGCATATGCAAAAAAGGCTTTAATAAATCAAGCTTTTGGACATTAAAATTTTAAAATTACATTAGAATTGAAAAAAACCTCATTTAAATGCACTTTTAAAGGACATTTTCTCTTTTTTAAAAAGACTTTCTAAAATTGATGAAAATATTACTGTTTTAAAAATAATTGCTCATTTTTAAAAGAAACTACTTTTACAGAACTGGCTGTATGCGGAAATTATTTGCTAGTACAGATTTTAATTTGGTTTAATCTTAGGGTTCACAATCTTATGTGCTAGTACTACTTTGAGTCTCTGATTATGTAATTTAAATTGAACTTGTATGTGTGCCTCTTTGGAGCAGTAGAAAAATTTGAGATGATATACTTAGGAGATGTTTTAATTTTAATTTTAGTACAGAAAAAAAGTTTTCTCCACTTGTGTGGTTAGTTTACAGTGACATTGTGTGAGAAATTGCTTATTGGCTGTTAGCCAGTCAGATTTCTCAGATACCACTGGGGCAAAGAGAGGCGATGAAGGTCCATCAAGCTCCGCGTAGATTCATACAGCATTGGCCAGATTGGCAGACTGTAATCTTATTACCGGATAAACTTTTCAGTGCCTGAACAGAGAGCAGACATGGTGTGCTCTCTGTACTCTGAGAGTGGAAGGACCGAGATTCAAATATCACTGGTCCAGATGAGAATTTTAGCATCAAACAATTTAGTTGAATGCTGAGCCTTTAGGAAAAGTATTATATTAAGGTAATAGTTATATTTTTGAAAATATGTAAAATGATGTCGGGATTGCTATAGACTATGATTTAAAAAACCCAAAAAAGTTATTTGAATTGTTAATACGGTATACAGTATAAAAACAAGACTAGGATTATTAAACCAGATCAAGCCTGTATCAAGGCAAAACATAGACATTGACTTTAGGACACTAGGCAGGATTGCACTGGAAAAGGCCACGTGCTTTTTTCCATGCTAAAAGAATACGTGTGCGTATTAACAGGAGGAAAAAAAAAAAAAGACCCTCCATTCATTAACGTTCCTTAGCACACAAAACTAAATTGAACCAGGACAACCCATTACTAGTAGGAAGTCATGGTAAATATTATGGTATTGAGAATAGGAAAAGCATTTTACCTCTTCAATTTAGCCTTTACTGATTACAGAAAGGACACTGGGTATACTAAATAATGAGCTTCCTTTTGAAGCATTTAAGAACTGGATTTGTTTTGTCTTCCCGGAATCCTCTTCCCTCCTGTCCTTCCCTGACGCCTACTTATCCTTTTAGGTCTTAGCTTAAGCACCACTTCCTTAAGGTCACCTTGTGTGAGACCCCAGTTGAAATTAGGTCCTTTAAGTATACTTTGTCATACTGCTTTTCATAATTTGTAGTTACCTTGCTATTTATGTGAATGGTGTTTGTTTAATGTGTGTGTCCCACATCTCACTGTAAGCTCCAGAAAGAGCAGTAGCCATGTCTGTTTTGGTTACTGCTGTATAACCACAGTGTCTCTAGTTAAGTCTGGCAAGTAATAGGCGCTCAGTAAATGTTGAATGAAAATGCTATTTGACCTTCTAATTAGAGGCTTTGCTAAATTATGAGATATGTACATGCAGGGGGAGGTAAGGGAGTGTGATAGAAAGGTGGATCAACTTGTGATGTTACCATAAAGTAATGGGCCTTTGTCTACTTTGTAGCAATAGGGCAGGTAGGGCTCAAGATTCCTTTAATATTTCATCTTTTGATTCCATTCGGCCGTGGTGATGGATTATATAAGCTCATTTGAATTGGGTATGTGACAGATAACTCCCCAAAAGAATATTTGAGATGTTCCAAATAAACATACTAGAAATGCTTGCCAACTCATAGCTGTTAGAAACAAACATATCTAATTGCTATACAGTTTATAAATTAGTAATTGTCTTGTCTTGGTTTCCTAATTGAAACATAAAGACAAAATAAATTACAGTTATTAGATTTTTTTTGATATTAATCTTAATATTTTTCATCCTACATCTTGTTGCATCTTACAGAGCAAACAGGGTTCCATAAGATAAAAGGAGAGGAAACAGATGGGATGAGTGGGCAGAGGCTAATATGACAGCTCATTTAGTTTCCTCTATTTGTTTTCATGCGGAAACTTAAAAAAATATTTTTATACAAAAGTATAACATTTATATAGCTTATTAATTGTTATCAATAGTTCTGATAAATTGGCGATTGTATTAGACAGTTGCTGTTATTTGGCTAATATTAACAGGTATAATAAAATAAAAATTTAGTGGGAAGACATCCATTGAAAATAAATTATTACTGAACACAGCAGCATCTTGTATTTTGAAGTATTTAACCTGAATACAGTATTATTCGTAGATATTTTACTACCTTTTTTATGATAGTTGTTCAGCCTTTGAAACTACTCCAGTTTTGTATGTTAAGTAGCTCATTACCTCAGGGGAAAACCTGTTCTGTTGTTAGGCTGTTGGAGGTGGAATGAAATAATAGAAAGAACGTGGGCTTTGGAGTCAGGGAAACTTTTGTTTGAATCCCAGGTCCATCTCCTGTTCGATGTGAGCAAGCAACTTCTCTGAAACTCTGGTTCCTTTTCTGTAAAACAGAGTTAAATCCCCTAGGCTGGTTTTAAGGATGTAATGAAGTGTCATATCTCAATTACCGCATTTAGCATAAAGTCGGACCTTAATTATTAATTCCTTCATGTAATTACTATGAAAATTGTTGGAACTTACTGGGCGCTTAATTGTAAGCCAGGTGCTGTTGAAGGTACTTTACATGCAGTAGCTCCATCCTCGTAATCGAGGTCCAGTGAGGGAAGCAAGTACTGCTGTTACCTACGTTTTACTTCTCTGCAGTGATACTGAGTAAAGATGATTGTTCTCTTAACACCTTTTCAAATATTTGAAGACCATTATTCTATTTAGCTTTGTTAAGCATATATTTGTCACATGACATTGTTTTAACATTTATCTGAATGTATGCTCTTAGTATTTTTTAATCAATATAGCTCTTAAAAATGTGGAGTGTAGAAATGAATACAATGGTAATGTAGGCTGACTAGCAGCAGAGTTTACAGATAGATGTTGACCTGTTCTCAGTGTCCTGGGGGGTTGTATTTGCATTGGTTCTTTTAGTCGTGGATTAACTGGCAGCCCTTGTTAAACTCTTAGGTGGCTAACTCCTCTTATGAAGAGCTTCTAGTGAGCACTTCTTTCTTCTCCATTGCACATTTTACTTTTGAAACTAAATGTAAAGGTTTGCACCCTCCCTTGTTACATTTCAGTTTAATTTTAGTTTGTTTCTCCTGGATTGTACACTCTGAGGATTTTATAAGCATGTCTTATGTGTCTTTATCTTATAAATAATCAAAATATAGGGCCAAGGATAGAGTTCCAAGCACGTCCCCTAAAGACTATATCTAGGTGATATAGACCAGTAAACTTACCCAACTACACTAATATCCAACTCATACTCAAACAACATATTTGCAAAAATAATGTGAAAAACCGTCTTGAATACTGTTTTGGCCAGAATACACTTCCCCCCCCCCCCCCCCCCCCCGGCTTTGCTCATTGTGTGATCTTGGGCAAGTACTTTAATTTCTAAGACTTTTTTCAGCTGTAAAATGGGTTGTTGCAGAGGATTAAATGAAGTAACACATATGAAGTGCTTAGAACAGTGTCTGACAGATAGTTGGAGCTCAGTGACTGTAAGTTATTATTCTTTCCTGCATCTAACAAGTCTAGTAATCATTCTTTTCCAAGATGCAAATGCAGTAGATTTGGCATTATTTGTTCTGTTTGAATTCATGCTGTCATCCAGTGATTATTATATTCTTTTCTAAGTATTCAGAAACCACTTGTTTTTATAATCTATTCTCAGATTCGACTGAAGATTAATATTAAATTTATATGTCTGTGATTTCTGGAATCCGCTTCTCCACTTCTCCAGCTCATAAAATTTGAAGCAACTCTGACCTATCTCCAGGCCCTGATTATTTCTTTCTGAGCTCTTTCTCCAAGATTATAGGAGTCAGCTTTGTGATTACACTTGCAAATTGGTTTAGCAACATAGAATGAGTTGCATCTGGAACCAAAGACTTGCACTCACATAAAGTTGTTTTAGCCTCTCTTTCACCAGGCTTGGGTTTCGGTTCTCATTGCTCTTCTACAACTTTAGTTAAAAACTGAGAGAAGATAAGCAAAATACAAGTTGAGCAATTCTGCCTCCTCTACGTGCTCTCTCAACCTTAACAACATCCTCTCTGAGCAGTGATTCTCTCAGTTCCCTCTTCTCTTTAACCAATAGTATGTTATTGTGGAGACAGTACTTGGTAAGAAAGTATGAAACTTGGGTCCTAATTCTCACTACGCCTTTTTTTTTTTTTTTTAAGATTTTATTTATTTTTGCGAGAGAGAGAGAGACAGAGAGACACTGACCATGAGTGGGAGAGTGGGGCAGAGGGAGATGCAGGCTCCCCACTGAGCAGGGAGCCCAATGTGGGACTCAATCCCAGGACCCTGGGATCATGACCTGAGCAGAAGGCAGATGCTACAGACTGAGCCCCCCAGGCGGCCCCCCCCCCCGCCCCGCCTCTTAATACCCATGTGATGCTGGGCTCATTGCTTTATCTGCTTATGCTTCTGTTCTTTCACCTGCAGAAATCATATTTGTCTCCAAAGAAATATGCATGAGGTAAAGTATGTGAAACATTTATAAGATGTGAAGTGCTGTACCATATAAGGTGGAATAATATTTATTTGAATGTAGTTATACAAGCTTTTGTTATCTTTAAGCAATTTTTTCTAAGCCTCAGTTTTTCCTGGGCTTTTGAATTCCTGTTACCGTATCTGTATGTTTTTGCTCTTCTGTCATCCTAATTCATTTAGCTCCGTTAACTCCTCTCCAGAGAGTCATTCTGCAGCCACATTGTATGCTTCACTCTTTTTCATCATTGGAATTGTACAGGTATATGTGTAAAATTTAGAAAGATCCCTTGTGAGCTGTTTCACTTAGGCCATCGAGGTCATACCTTCTGTTTTGAGCTGTACTATTGTAAACTGTGATATGCTTGTAACTGTATAGTGCTCTCTCTTTTTTTACTTTTAGAAACCCTTTATAATAACATCACTTTTTCTTGTGATCCTGTCATAAATACGTCGTTCACATTATAACTGCATAGTATGTCCCCTTCTGCTTCCTTAGCCTTCTGAAAGAAATCTGTCAGCAAAGCAAGTCAGCAATCATATTTTGGCATAATTAGACTTTTTGATATAAAAAAGAATACTCTTGACATGTCTTTATTAGGACAGTATTATACATCTTTTGTGTGGCTGAGTTGGATGTACTTTATTTTTATGACAGTGTCCATTTTAACCTTCTTTTAGTCCCTTCTATTTTTCGTTTTTGTCCTAACTCAGTTGTATATTTGTGGAATAAAAGTGTTTGATCTTCAGGTTTCAGGTATTAGGAGTGTCAGGGACTTGGTGGTGGTGGTGGGCAGGAGGCTCTCCCTAAAATTATAGCTCTGGCAAAAAATGTCTCTGATAACTAGACCCCCCAAATGGCTACCCACTAGGATTTCTTGTGAATTACATACAACCAAAACTTATCATTTAAAAAAATGCAGAGATTCTTGCAGTTTTAAAATAATGTCAAATGTGTATGAAATATTAAGAGTGTTTTTAAAATTCCTTCCAGGCTGACTACATTTCAGAAAGCATCAACTTTTCTCAGTGGACCCATTCATCAAGTGAAATATGCCTGTACTGTTTTAAAAAGCTTTGTGCTTCATCATGGAAAAATTTGCCCCCTCAAAAATGAAAGCAAAGATATTTGAGAAGGTGATTTAAGGTGTGGACATTTGAGAAAGTGTCCCATTAAATCAGTAAACGTCAAGATAAGGGTTAAATAGATTAATCCTAAACACTTGTTTTTTAAACCGGGAGGATTTCATCTTAGTAGAAAAACAACTTTTATTCAATATGTATTTTCTGAAATTAAAAGAGAGAGACAAGAGTAGACTTAAAAGACAATAAATGAAGATGGTTAGTGAAGAAGCAATGTCAACTCTTTTCTGATGAAGATAATTCAGTGATGTTAAATCCTTTCCACATCCCTGGTTGTGGTCCTAAAGACGAGACTCTTTTTTGATGGGACTGATATTACGGGAAGTAGGACCTTTTCTGTATTCAACTCACATTTGTAGAAGTTCCAGTCATTGGCATGAGTGGCTTAAAACAGGAAATAAAGTCTTCAATTAAATCCAAAAGTACAGTCATTTTTTTACTGCTGTGATTTTAAAGCCTCTTCATAACCACTGAAAAAGAATTGACAACTATTTTAAAGGATTAAAGAAAGGCAGATGTCTGCAAACAATTCCCCTCCATCAGCCCAGAAGTCTGTATTACCTGCAACTCTTCCTGCTGTGCTTCCAGCTCCTTCTCCGTGTTCAAGTCCTAAAACAGGACTCTCTGCCCGACTCTCTAATGGAAGCTTCAGTGCGCCATCACTCACTAACTCCAGAGGCTCAGAGCATACTATTTCATTTCTGCTGCAAATTGGCCTTACACGGGAGAGCGTTACCATCGAAGCCCAGGAACTGTCTTTATCTGCTGTCAAGGATCTTGTGTGCTCCATTGTTTATCAAAAGGTACCGTGCATGCCATTTATGTCAGTAGTTTTTCTAATTAATATTGTATCTAATGCTTTTCTATAAATTATACATGCAACAGTGAGTTAACATATATGGATCAGTCAATTGTTTATATCCTAACTTGGATCATTTTGGAAGAGTGTTCTAATGTACTAGAAGCCTAAAGTCTGAAATTTCAGATTCTAACAACTGGAGCCTTTATCCTAACTTTAAAATACTGTTTTTCTTTTGAGAGCAGGGAAATCCATATAAAATCAAGAGGACTTCAGAAATCTTATTTGTTTTTAGAGAAAATGGGAGGCAGCGGGTACAGGGTATCCAGGTGACTTATCAAAAGGATGGGACACAGCTGTGGCTGAGTCCAGGTTCATACGTGTTTTTCCTAGGTGCCCCGAATTCTGCCCTCTTTTTTGTACCTTCTTCCTTTCCTTTAGGTCTTGATTTCACCTATACTGCCCTTTCATATGAGAAGACCACTCTTTCTTGCTTAAAAAAATAGGTAAATGAGTTTTGAATATTATGACAATATATAAAAATTTAAAATTGAGGGTGGTTTTATTTTGTTTCCCTTCTGCCTACCTCCTGCCCTATACTGTACCATTTTTTGAGGAACCTTAGCTAAATGTCTTTAATAATCTTGATTTGATGGGTAAGTGGGTATGTTCTCTATTTTATCATAGAACTATGTTTAAGTAGTAAGAATCGGTTACATTTTATTTTTAATGGACTGAGCATATGTTTCATATTTGTTTCAAACAAATTAGTGTACTTTTTAGTTTAAAAATCGTATCATGTGAGATTAATATATTTGTATTCAGGCTCCTCATCTTACTGTTTTTGTTTTAATTATGTTTTATATGATTTGTCTTATCTTCTGATGTAGAAGTAGTTAACAGTCTAAAGAAATGTTCTGTGGTTTGTCGAAATAGTGTGTGTCTCCTATGTGGTAACAGTAACTTATCTATTGAAATGTGGCCTAAAGATTCCCTTTCCTTTTGTAGATCTGTAGAACCACCTGCATGTCTTCAAGTATTTTTGCTTTTATTTTCCTTTTCATTAAATGTTATAGAGGTTTTTCACAAATATTTTGGCAACTAGGTTTTTAATTTAAAGATAAGAATTTATCTTAACTACAGTTTGTAACTTAAATGTTTCCTTTTTATTTGAACCCATAGAAATTTATAACTAATGTTTTGGTAGCATCTGTACTATTGTTTTCAATCTCATAAAATTTCATTTTGTTCTTATATTCATACAGAGGCATACTGATTTTCTACAGGATTATGTTAGAATTCATGTTACTTCATCTTTAGTGTGGATTTAAGATGTGAGTCAGATGGGTTAAACTCTTAGGAAACTAGATTGAACATCATAATCCATGAAAAAATACAGTGATACCAAGGAAATAGGATAGAGCTGGAAAAATAATTCAGGGTAAACTTTATGTAGATATAAAATAGAATTAAGTCATTGTAAAATGAATATCATAGTAAACTGAATTTGAATCAATATTATAGTGAAATGGGTATGTACTTGGCAAAAATATATAGTTTATATAGGCATAAGCATATTACACATTCCTTTTGACATTTGCTGGGATCCTAACTGTTGTTTAAGTGTAGTGTAAAAGAGTTTTGAGCTTGAAACTAGGTTACTGTATAACTTCGCACGAGTAATTTGACTTCTCTGGATTTTAATTTCCAACTATCAAATGATTGAGTTGGGATGACTTCTGGTGTGTAATTCCAGTGGTGAGATTCTGAATCATTTAATCTAAATTTGGGTCTTCACTGCTATAGACAAATAAAGGAGAAGAGTTCGAGGGATGACCTGTTTCAGGCCAAATCAGAGAAAAATCTTAAGGGAACCAGCTCAGATCCTAAGATTTTATAGAGATGTTTCATGGATCCCTAACTCATCTGGAGGATGGAAAAACCACGTCAGAAGTTCTTTTGTTTTTACCTTCCCTTATGCCTTGGGCACTTGCTCACCAGTCATTCCTGTTACACATGTACAGCTCCAGGTTTAGTGCCAGGACTCTCATGGGCACACCTACTTTTCTTATATCTGTCCTTAGTAAATGCATTTACCTGAGCCTTCTAAAAGATAGGGTACTGGTTAAAGTTTAGGAAATAGATTAACCAGATGTCCCTTCCCTCAAAAAGCTTATAGTCTGAAGGAAATCTGTTCACCAAAGTAAAACATAAAAAGTAGAAAGTGAAGTTAGAGAGTGCTCTTCTGAGGCTGATAAAGGATGTAGAAGACTTCAAACAGAAAGTAACATTGCCTTTGATCCAGAGTGAGCAAAATTTCAGTTATACGGGAGGCGAGGAATACGTCTCAGGCAAAAGAATCAGGATGATCAAAGATACAGAAAGGGAAAAGAGGAAGATTATAATAGGCAACATTTATTGAGTGCCTACTCTGTATCAGGAGCTTTACACACACTTTCTAACTAATCCTCACAAGTCTGTGGTGCATCTCAGACTTTAATGTGTATGCCAATCATCTAGTGATTCTACTAAGATGTACATTTTGAATGAGTAGGCTTGGGGTGGGTCTGCATTTGTAATATACTCTTAGGTGATATTGATGCCCCTTCTCCAAGGACCTCAGGGAGTGGAAAGGGTATAGGTGATATAATTGCTGTTGAATAAAGGAGGAAACGAAATTTCAGAGACACATAGTTACTTGCTGAAAGTCAGAATTCAAACACAGATTTTTTTTTAAAGATTTTATTTATTTGAGAGAGAGCATGCACAAGAGAGAGCATGAGTGGAGGGGAGAGGCAGAGGGGGAGGGAGAAGCAGGCTTCTTGCTCAGGAGGGAGCCACATGTGGGGTTGATCCCAGGACCACAGAACCATTACCTGGGTTGAAGGCAGACGCTTAACTGACTGAGCCACCCAGGTGCTCCCAAACACAGGTCTTTTTTAACTTACAAACTTGTATCCTCTTTTCACTGCACCACACTACCTTCCTCATGCCAAAGAAAAGTTTCACGCTTGGTTCCTGTAAGAGTGGAGATTTAACTAAGGTCTATGTGCAGCAACCCAGCATGATCAGATTTGTGTTGTGGAAAGCTTAAATGTGTAACCAAATATGACATAAAGTGAGGAGATCAGATAAGAAGCCATTGTAATGAAGATCTGAACTGAGATGGTTGGAAAGTGATATATTTGAAGGGTATTGGGAAAGTAGTGTTCGTAAAACTTAGCCTATTGAGCATAGAGGAAGAGCAAAGGATGGAAGGGCAGTGTGAGTGACTGGATGGGTGGTGATGATGATAACCAACATAAAAAATTCAGGAAGAAAAGTAAGGTTTTTCTGGGGGTGAGAATGGGACTGATTTTTATCAAAGTTTAATAAGACAGAGTTCCTGTGTTCCAGAAATTTTTGAAGATTATGGCCCTAGTGTTCTGCTCTGACCCTTGAAATGAAATCATTATTCCTCCAGAAGAACCTTCCCGTCTCTTTCTATAGAGAAACTAACAAGGCTGAAAAGTGATGAAAAGAGCTCTTAGTTTGGAGGACCAGAAGAAAGGCCTCTAAAAGTGAAATAAGCACAGAGGGCAACCCTACTTTTAAATTAAGGGAGGAGGGTTACCTGACCTATAATTTCATGTTAATAATATTTCAGATATTTTAAAATCTATTTTTAATCTAGTCATAATACCAAAGGTATAGTCCATCTATTTTACATTTTTTGCTGTCCAACATTAACAACATATTAGTAATAATTGACATCAGACATAAGGAATAGGAATTTGACCTCAGATTCAAGAACAGAGTTTACAAATTTGTAAGGCTGTTTAAAGTACCGTTGTAGGGATGCCTGGGTGGTTCAGTCAGTTAAGCGTCTGCCTTTGGCTCAGGTCTTGATCCCAGGGTCCTGGGATCGAGTTCCGCATGGGGCTCCTTGCTCAGCGGGGAGCCTGCTTCTCCCTCTGTCTGCCACTCCCCCTGCTTGTGTCCTCTCTGTCTCCGACAAATAAATAAATAAAATCTTTAAAAAAAAAATAAAGTAACACTGTAGTGATCTGAGATGTAATTTGTGGGATTCTTTAAAAATTTTTGCAGCTATTAAAAAAGGGAATACTTTGTGTGTACATGGATGGGGGAGAGGGAGATCTGCAAGATATACAGGACATGTAGATAACGTAAGTGCAGAACAGGGTATACTATGCTATCATTTTGTATTAGAGTCATAGTACGTAGTCTTCTGTTTTGCCATCTTTACACATACCTCAGTGTTTTTTGTTGTTTGTTTTTAATGCGTGCGGTTAGGTATGTTAGTAGTTCCTTTTTGTTACTGAGTACTGTTCCATTGTATAGATGTACCATACTTTATTTATTTAGTTATCAGTTGATTGATATTAGAGTTTTTTCTAATTTGGGGGCATTATGAATAGAGTTGCTATGAACATTCCCATTCACATCTCAATTGTAGATACATGTTTTCATTTCCTTGTGGTAAATATTTAGGGAAAGATGGCCATATCCTTGCCAACACTTGGTATTTCCAGTCTTTTTAATTTAACTGTTCTGGTTGGTATATAGTAATATCTCCTTGTGGTTTTAATTTGCATTTTCCTAGTGACTAATGAGATTTGTTATCTGTCCATGGGTTTAATTGCCATTCACATATTTTCTTTGGTTAAATTCTGTACAGATTGTTTATCTTATTGAGGTACAAAAGTTCTTTAACATCTTAAATACAAGTTCTTATTGGATATAAAATGCAAATATTTTCTTCCAATCTGGCTTCTTTTCATCCTTTCCCTCTTTTTAATCTAAATAATAGTCTAAATAATCATCATTTTAAAGGCTACTGTTCAGTCATCCTGATGCATAAAGTTTACAACCATTTTCTTATTTTGGTCATTTATTTTGCTTCTAATTTTTTTCCAGTTTTATGGAGATGTAATTGATACATAAATTTGTATTAGTTTAAGGTATACAACATTTGATATGTGTATATTTTGCAGAATGATAACTACAATAAATGTAGTTAACATTTATCACCTCCCACAGTTAATTTTTTTTCTTGCGATGAGAATTTCTAAGGTCTACTCTCTTAGCAACTTTCAAATATACAATAAAGAATTGTTAACTATAGGCACCATGCTGTACATTATAGTGCCAGAACTTACTTATCTTATAACTGAAGTTTGTACCCTTTGACTACCTTCACTTATTTTCCCCCTTCCTGCCCTCTGCCTCTGGTAACCACCAATCTGTTCTCTGTCTCTGTGAATTAAGTTTTATGATATTCCGCATATGGGATTATACAGTAGTTGTCTTGCTCTGCTTGACTTATTTCACTTAACATAATGCTTTCAGGGTCCATCCATGCTGTTGCAAATGGCAGGATTTCCTTCTTTTTGTGGCTGAATAATAATCCATTGTATATATACCACAATTTCTTTATTCATTCATCCTTGGATGGACATTTGGTTGTTTCCATGTCTTGGCTATTGTAAATAATGATGCATTGACGTGCAGTGCAGATTATCTATTAGAGGTAGTGATTTCATTCTCTTCAGATATATACCCAGAAATGGCATTGCTGGATCATATGGTAGTTCTGTTTTTAATTTTTTTGAGGAACGTGCGTACTCTTCCCTTTCTTTCTTTCTTTCTTTTTTTTTTCTGTCCGTACTGTTTTCTATAGTGGCTGCACAAATTTAGATTCCCACCAGCAGTGTGTAAGGGTTCCCTTTCCTCCACTTTCTCACCAACACTTGTTATCTTTTGTCTTGTAGATGATAGCCATTCCAACAGCCAAGAGGTGATATCTCCTTGTGGTTTTAATTTGCATTTCCCTGTTGATAGTGATGTTGAGGACCTTCTCTTGTGCGGGTTGGCTACTTATCTGTCTTCTTTGGGGGAATGTCTATTCAGTTCTTCTGCCCAGTTTTAAATTGGAGTGTTTGTTGTTGTTTTTGCCATTGAGTTAGAGGAGTCCTTCATATATTTTGGGTATTAAGCCCTTATCAGATATATTATTTACAAATACTTTTTCCTTCTGTAGTTGCCATTTATTTTGTCAATGGTTTCCTTGGCTGAGAAGAAACTTTATAGTTTGATGTCGTCCCACTTGTTTATTTTTGCTTTTGTTGCCTTTGCTTTTAGTGTCAAATCCAAAGAATCATTGCCAAGAATGATGTCAAGGAATTTATCACTTATGTGTTCTTCTAGGAGTTTTGTGTTTTCAGGTCCTATATTCAAGTCTTAAGTCCATTTTGAGTTGATTTTTGTGTATGGTATAAATAGGGGTTCATTTTCATTCTTTTGCATTTGGCTGTCCCAGTTCTCCCAGCACCATTTATAGAAAAGATTATCCTTTCCATAGGATATTCTTGATTTCTTTGTCATAAATTCATTGGCCATATGTGCATAGGTTTATTTCTAGGCTCTCTGTTCTGTTCCATTGATTTATATGTCCATTCTTAGTCCAATACCATACTGTTTTGATTGCTATAGCTTTGAAGTGTAGTTTGAAATCAAGAAATGTAAATGCCTCCAGCTTTGTTCTTTTTCAAGATTGCTTTGGCTATTCAGGGTCTTTTGTGGTTTTGTATAAATAAGATTGTTTTTTCTATTTCTGTGAAAAATGCCATTGGAAAATGGGAATTGCATTGAATCTGTAGATTATTTTGGGTAGTATGGGCATTTTAATAATATTCTTCCAGCCCATGAGCACAAAATATTTTTCCATTTTCCATTTTATTTGGGTCTTCTTCAGTTTCTTTCACTAATGTCTTATAGATATAATTTTTAGTGTGTAGATCTTTCACCTTCTTGGTTAAATTTATTTATAGGTATTCATTTTGATGCAATTATACATGGGATTGTTTTAATTTCTCTTTCTGATAGTAACTTATTAGTGTATAGAAAGGCAACTGATTATTATATATTGATTTTGTATCTGGCAAAATGTTGATTAATTCTAACAAAATTTTTTGTTGGAGTGCTTCGTGTCATCTACAAACATAGTTTTACTTCTTCCTTTCTGATTTAGATGTCTTTTATTTCTTTTTGTTGCCTAATTGTTCTGGATAGGACTTCCATTACTATGTTGGGTGAAAGTGGCAAGAATGGACATCCTTGTCTTATTCCTGACCTTAGATTTTTCCACTGAGTATGATGTTAGCTGTGGGCTTGTCTTATACAGCCCCTGTTACGTTGAGGTATGTTTCCTCTGTACCTCACTTTGTTTAGAGTTTTTGTCATGAAGATGTTGAATTTTATCAAATGCTTTGTCTGCATCTATTGAGATTACCATATGATTTTTATCTTTTATTATGTTAATATGGGATATCACATTTATTGATTCGCAGATGTTGAATTATTCTTGCATCCCTGGAATAAATCCCACTTGATCATGGTGTATGACTCTTTTAATGTGTTGTTGAATTCAGTTTGCTAATATTTGTTGAGAATATTTGCATCTATGTTCATCAAGAATATTGAACTATAATTTTTTTTTCCTTGCAGTGTCGTTGTCTGTCTTTGGTATCAGGGTGATGCTGGTCTCGTGAGCTTGGAAATGTTCCTTCCTCTTATATGGTTTGGGAGAGTTTGAGAACGATTGGTATTAATTCTTTAAATGTTTGGTAGAATTTACCAGTGAAGTCATCTGGGTTTTTTTTCCTTTGTTTGTTGGGAGGATTTTGATTACCGATTCAACCTTTTACTGTGAATTGGTCTGTTAATATTTTCTACTTGTTCATGATTCAGGCTTGGTATGTTGTTCTAGGAATTTATCCATTTTTTCCAAGTGTTCAATTTGTTGGTGTATAATTGTTTATAGTAGTCTTTTCTGTTCCTTTGTATGTATGTGGTATCACAGTGTCACCTTTTTCATTTGTAATTTTTTTTGAGTCCTTTTTTTTTTCTTTAAGCTAAAGGTTTGTCTGTTTTGCTTATCTTTTCAAAAAACCAGCTCTTAGTTTCATTGATCTTTTCTGTTGTCTTTTTAGTCTCTATGATTTATTTTCACTATGATCTTTGTTACTTCTTTCCTTCTGCTAACTTTGGGCTTGGTTTGTTACTTTTCTAGTTCTTTGAGGTGTAAAGTTAGGTTTATTTGAGATCTTTTTTCTTAATGTAGGTTTTTACTGCTATGAACTTCTCTCTCAGAGCTTCTCCTGCATCCCATAAGTTTTGGTATATGTATTTTCATTTTCATTTGTCTCAAGATATTTTTTTATTTTTGATCTCACCTTGGCTAGTTGTACAATTGCATGTTGTTTAATGTCCACATATTTGTGAATTTTCCAGGGCTTTGTTTTGTTTTTGTAATTTATTTCTAGTTTCATACCCTTGACATGGGAAAAGATGTTTAATACGATTCCAGTCTTCTTAAATTTATTAAGACTTGTCTTGTGGCCTAACATGATCTGTCCTGGAGAATGTTCCATGTTTGCTTGAGAAGAATATGTAATCTGCTGCTTTTGGATGGAATGTAACTCCAAGTGTTTAAGTGTCTGGTCTAATGTATAGTTTAACTCCAGTGTTCCTTTTTGATTTTCTGTCTGGATGATCTGTCCATTGAAAGTGCAGTGGTAAAGTCCCCTGTTATTATTGTGTAGCTATTTCTTCTTCCAAGTCTGTTAATATTGGCTTTATATACTTTATATATTTAGGTGCCCCTATGTTGGGTGCATAAATACTTACAAATATTATTTCCCCTTTTTTGGATTGACTCCTTTATCATTATATAATGACCTTCTTTGTCTTTTATTACAGTCTTTGGGTTAAAGTCTGTTTTGTCTGATCTAAGTTAGTTTATATACTTTTCATTATAATACACTATATTCTTTGTTCTCTTAACGGTATCATTTGGAGAGCCAAAATTTCTAATTTTAATGAAGTACAACTAACTTTTCCTTTATGGATAGTGTTTTTGTTTCATATCTAAAAAATATTTGCCTACATAAAGGTAACAAAGATTCTGTCCCCTGTTTTCTTCTGGAAGCTTCATAATTTTAGCTTTTACCTTTATATGTGTAGTCCATATGTTAGTTCTGTGGGGCTACCACAGCTGCATGGCTTAAACACTAGAAATTTTTCTGACAGTTCTTGAGGCTAGCTGTCTGTAATCGAGATTATTGGTAAGGTTTGTTCCTTTTGAGGACTGTGAGTAAGAATCTGTTTCATGCCTCACTCCCAGCTTCTAACGGCCTCAGGCATTCCTTAGCTTATAGATGGTGTTCTCCCTGTGTCTTCATATTGACCTCTCTGTAAATGTCTGTGTTGACAAATTTCCCGGTTTTATAAGGACACAGTCCTGTTGGGTTAGGGCCCTCCTTAATGACTTCATCCTAACTAGATCATCCATCTACAAAAACCCTATTTCCAAAGGTCACAATCACAGGTTCTGGGGGTTAGGATTTTAACATCTTTTGGAGGAACACAATTCAATTTGTAACAATCCATTTCAAAATAATTTTTGTATAAGGTGTGAGATAAAGATTGAGCTTCATTTCTTTGCATTGGACATTTTCAGGACCATTTGTTGAAAAGACTATTCTTCCCTCATTGAATTACTTTAGGACCTTTATTGTAAATCAGTTAACCACATATGTTTTGATCTTTTTCTGAACATCGTTTTGCTTTAGTGGCATATATATGTGTACCCTTAAGCTAATTTCATGTTGTCTTGAATTCTGTAATTTTACAAAGACATGATTGGGTGCATTAAGTCCTCCAGCTTTGTTCTTTTTTCCAAAATTGTTTTGACCGATCTATGTCCTTTGCATTTCCATTCAAATCAACTTCACAATTTCTACAACAACAACAACAAAAACTTATTGAAATTCTGTATGTTATTTGTTACCTGTTTCGTGGTTTTGATGCAATTATAAATGGGGTTTTAAAAAACCTCAGTCTGATTTTTCATTTTATTATATAGAAGTATGGTGATTTTTGTACCTTGATGTGTCCTGCAACTTTGCTAAACTCATTTATTACTTCTAGTAATTTTTAAAAATTCTTTAGGTTTCTCTATATAGATGATTTTGTCTTTTGTAAATAAAGATAGTTTTATGCTTTGCCTTCCAAAATTTCATTTCTTTTTCTTGTTTTGTCCTGGAGGCTAGACCTCCAGTACTGTATTGCATAGAAGTAGTAAGAGTGGACATACGTGCCATGTTACCAGTCTTAAAAGTAGAAGCATTTGGTCTTCCATCATTAAGTTTCATGTAAACTTTTTAGATGTTCTTCATCAAGTTGAGGAAATTCCTGTCTATTCCTAGTTGGTCTAGAGTTTTTATCTTGAATGACTAAATTTGTTAAATACTTTTTCTGCATCTATGTATTTTTATCTTTTAGTCTGTTTATATGATGAAGTATATTGGCTTACCTTTGAATGTTAAACCAACCTTGCATTCCTGCAACAGACCCTTGTGGTCATCATATATATCCTTTTTATACTTTCCTTGATTCAATTTCCCATATTTTATTAATATTATTCTGTCTAAAATAATGTATTGGCCTGTGATTTTTTTCTTCTGTTATCTCTGTGTGGTTTTGGTATCAGGATAATGTTGGCTTCATTAAAGTTTGGTAGTATTTCCCTTTGTTTTCTGAATAAATGTCTACAAAACTGATATTTCTTCCTGACGTATTTGGTATAATTCACCAATGAAGCCATCTGTGCCTGAAATTTTTTTTATGAGAAGGTTTTTAATTCAGTTTCTATTTCTTTACAGGGCATAGAGCTAGTTAGATAATCTGTTTCTTTGTGAGTGCACTTTGGTAATTTGTGTCTTTAAAGGAAAATTTTCATTTCCTCTAAGTTGGCAAATTCATTAGTGAAAGTTGTGCTTTATATTCATTACCCTTTAAAGTGATTTTCTCTATTATTGTCTGTTTCCTATTTTTTAATTTTCTTTTTTCTACCTTCTTTGAGTTTAACTTCATTTTTTCAGTTTCTTAGGGTAGAAGCTTGGGTCATTGGTTTGAGTCTTGTCTTTTCATATGTGTCTAGTGCTGTAAGTTTCCCTCTAATCACTACTTTAACTGCATGCCACAAATGTTGATGTGTTGTATTTTCACTTATATTTTGTTTAAATTTTTTCCTAATTTCTCTTGTGATTTCATCTGTAATCCATGAATTGTTTAATTTGGAAGCATTTGAAAGTTTTTCAGATGTTTTTCTGTTATATTGATTTCTAGTTTTATTTTAATTTTGGCCCAAAAATATACTTCAATTTCAGTCTGTGTAATTTGAGGGGTTTTTTTCTTTTTAATACTGTAGAATTCTGTCTTACACTATATTCTGAATGTTACAAATGTAATTTTTTTAAATGTTTGTGCTCTTGTTGAGTGAAGTTTTTTATGAAGGTCAGGTTGAGTTGGTTGATAGTGTTTTCTTTATGCATATGGATTTCTTTTTACTTGTTCTACCATTTATTGGGAAAGAAGTATTGAAATCTCTGAGTATAATTTTAGATTTGTGTATTAGTCCTCTCAGTTTTAATTAATAGAGCTTAGAAACATGAAGCAAAAATTATTTGCCAGCACATTTAGAATTTTTACAACCTTTGATATATTGATTTCTTTTTCAGTGTAAGTTTTTTTCCTTATCTCTGTAATGTGCTTTGTTCTGAAGTTATCTTTGTGTGGTATTGATATAACTATTCTAACTTTTTTCCCCCAAAAAATTAGTATTTGCATTGCGGTATATTTTTACATGTTTTTGCTTATAAACTCTCTGTCTTCATATGTGAAGTGGGGTTTTTTGTAGATTACATATGCTTGGGTCATGCTTTTTAAATTCAGTCTGACAACTTCTGCTTTTTAAGTGCTTGGACCGTTTATATTTAATACAGTGTTTAATATAGATGCATTTAAATATATTGTTTTCTGTTTGGCTCTTCTGGTCTTGGGTCATTTTCTCTTCTTTTGAATTGAGTATATTCTGTAAGTCCATTTTATCTCCATTGTTGATTTACTATACTCTTAAAAAAATTTTTTTCAGCAATTGCTCTAGTGCCAGGGTCAGTAGACTACATCTGTGGGCCAAATCTGACCATATCTTTTTGTGAATAGAATTTTATTGGGACATAGCATGCTTATTTAATATTTTGCCTGTGGCTCCTTTTATGCTACAACAGCAGAGTTAAGTAGCTATGACAGAGACCATATGGTACACCAAGCCTAAAATATTTCTATATGGTCTTTTATAGAAAATTTTTGCCAACCTTGCTCTAGTTTATTTAATATGCATGTTTAATTCATCAGAGATGTCTTCAAACAATATCATACTATTCTAAGTATGGTGTAATATATGCCTTAGAGTAGTGTATTTCTATATTCTTGTCACTTGTACTATTGTCATACATTTTATTTCTGTAAACAGTTGATTCTCATTTTTTGTGATAGATGTATTCTGTAAAGTGACCTCAAACATTGAATTAGTGAATATAGAACAGTTGCTCCTGGGGAAATATAGGGTTCGGTTTCTGTGAGCATCTGGTCACAGAGTTTTTATCAACCAGTAAATACATAACCTTGTTTTATATGTGTTTCTGTTTAAAGATGCCTTATTTAATATACATAGTTGATTCATTAACATTGATTTCACAGCCAACAGCACTGTAACTTATGCCTGAAAGAAACTTCTCTGACACACATATTCTCTCCATAAGGCATATCATAGGCTACTTGATCTTAGGAACACTTGACAGCACTTCAGCATGATGCTTGGGGGATTGTTTTGAACAGAAAATCACCATCAAAAAAGCCTCCAAATTCAGAACACATGACAACAAATAAGACCATGAAAAGGACATGTGTTTTTACACTGTGACAGTTGAAACAAAAAGTCAGAGCATCACCTTGTTTGACTTCAGCTGGCGACATGCACAAGAGTGACTCAAATTTTTTGTCTTCCGTGCATGTCTGTGAATGACTGCAAAAGCACAGAAAGTACTGATTTTTGGTTACAAATAAATTTTAGCAAGTAGGCATGTTCACAGATCTAGAATCTGTGAGTGATGAGGATCAGCTGTTGCTCCAGATCCCACAACACAGTTATTCTTCTTGCTTTTAGTAAATTATGTTTTAAAGAAATTTAAAGTGAGAAAATTACCTTTTATATTTACTCCCATATTTAACATTTTCATTACTTTACATTACTTTGTGTTAGATCCAAGCTATATGCAATATGATCTTTTCTCTGGCTTCATTTACAATTTTTGTCTTCTTGGTTTTCAGCAGCTTGAATACGATTGCTTTATTGTGGTTTTCTTTCTGTTTTTGTTGCTGGAGTTTGTTGAACTTGGTCTTGAGGTTATAGTTTCCTCAACTTGGGAGACTTTTTGTATTCATTAAAGCTTCCTTTACTCTTTCCCTGTGTGCCATTTTTACTACCCTTACAGAATTTTCCTGAACATGTTCGTTTGCCTTCCTCCTCATCTTTCTATCTAATATTTAGGCTTTCACTTGAAATATATAGTGTAATGGAAAGCTGTATTTGAATTGCCTCTGGGTTGTGCCATGACCACACCAGAGCCAATGCATTATTTTAAAAGATTTTTCAGTCTCAGCCTACTGTTGGAAATAGGTTGAAGGAGCATGAACCAAGCTCCTTTTTAAAGTTTTCCATGATTCAGTAATTTTTTTTAAAAGATTTTATTTATTTACTTGACAGAGAGACAGCCAGCGAGAGAGGAAACACAAGCAGGGGGAGTGGGAGAGGAAGAAGAATCAGGCACCAGCGGAGCAGGGAGCCTGATGCGGGGCTCGATCCCAGGACCCTGGGATCACGCCCTGAGCCAAAGGCAGACGCTTAACGACTGAGCCACCCAGGCGCCCCATGATTCAGTAATTTTTGATAAGATAGTAAATTAGTTACAATCAAATGAACAATCTCTAATATATAAATATATATACTTTGACAAATGCACTTCATTGTGTCTATTTCTTTTCCTTATAAAATCTTATCCAGTTACTTTTATTTATTTTTTTTAAGATTTTTTTTATTTATTCGACAGAGATAGAGACAGCCAGCGAGAGAGGGAACACAAGCAGGGGGAGTGGGAGAGGAAGAAGCAGGCTCATAGCAGAGGAACCTGATGTGGGGCTCCATCCCACAATGCCGGGATCATGCCCTGAGCCGAAGGCAGACGCTTAACTGCTGTGCCACCCAGGTGCCCCCCAGTTACTTTTAAACACCCCACAAGATTTTTTGATTACTCTGTTAGTGAGCATTTCCTAAAGACCAGCTTTTTTTTTTTTTTTTATCAGGAGCAAAATCTTCAAATTTTGTTTTTTGTCATGTTTATGCAGAAGTAGTGAAATTTTCAAAAATCTTTATCACAGGCCACATGTTGTGAAGGATCAAGATTTTTAAATGTTTACAAATGTATGCAGTTTCAAGGTTACGTACAGCTTAGTTTGTAACAGTGGTTTTCAACCCTGCCTGCCCCTTAGAACAACGAGGAAGCTTAACAGACCCTTCGCCCAGACTAGTTAAGTCAGGCTTTCTGGGAGTAGATAGTCTGTTTAAGAGCTCTACCTATGATTCTAAGAAATAGCCAGAGTCAAGAACCTAAGTATCATGGAAATCAATAAGCTTAAAAGACCAGATAAGTAGCAAACTGAAGATATTTTTTCCAAATACTTAAATTGTATATTTGTTGTATGAACTTGCCATCATATAAAATACAATTGTATGTATATTTTAAATCTTGTATACAAATTCAAAAATTCAGTGAGGTCTACATCTGATTATAGGTTAATATGATAGTTGAAAATTTTAGATAGAAAAATAAGTGCTAGTGATTTTATTTCTTTTACTTGGCAATTTGCAGAGAGCTAAATAGTGTGGTACAATGACCTCTTACCAGGTGCTATTATCTGTTATGGCTTCATGCCGTTGAACAAATATTTGTGGTGCACTTATTCTGTTCGGTCACCATGCTAGATACTGTAGAGTTACAAAGATGAAAGATAAATTTTCTGCCCCAATGAGTTGTGCTCTGGAAAAAGAGAAAATGAGTGAATGTAAAAATTACTGTAATATAAAGTAGATCATGGTAAGACCTGAAATAAAGGTACAAAATCATAAATGACTCAAAGGAATAACTACCATCTCATTCAGGGGGTATGAAAGCTTGCTTTAAACCCTACTTTTTGCTTTTATTGTCACCAACTGTGGCCCTTCACCTGGAGAAATAAACCTTAGTGGCTAGTAAAGTGCCCTGCTACTACTTTGATAGCTTGTAGCATGGATAAAGCAAGATGCCTTTAACATACTCAATAATCAGAAACCTGTGTATTTATGCATATATGGACTTCCCCCCCCATGGGTAAATGAATAAAGCTGTATGATTCTGCTTCCTAGTAGTATTCAAAATTTTATGTGAGCTAGAAATTCATGGTGATTTCTGTTTCATTCATGGTAATTCCATTTACCATCCCCACCATCATATTTCTTCCAGTACATAAAACAATAAGTTGCCTTTCATGGAGATTATGAGAATAGTAAAACATAACATTTTATATATATATCCATTTAATTACCATGTGCTGTGCTCTTCATTCCTGGACAAATTGTATTTAAACTTTCATTATATTGATTGTAATTGTTGTTTTACTTGAGTATAGCCACCATAAAACTCTAAGCACTGTGAAGTCAGACATGTCCGCGGAAGGTGTTCAGCAAATAGTTTTTGGTTAAATAAATAAAAGAAATTCGTAAGAAACAGTATAGTATGGTTATTAAAAACATTTGGGGTCAAATTTGGGTTTATCTCTACCACTTATGAGTTGTATAACCTTCGTTTCTTCTTAAAAATGAGGTTTAAAATAGTGCTCATTTCATGGTTGTGTGTGTATATGTATATTAAACGATATCTTTTGCTTAGCCCAACACCTAGTATATAGCAATCTCACAGTAGTAGTTTATTAATAATATTATTATTAACCTGACCTTAGTGGTTTCTAAACTGAAAAAACAAAACTTTAGTCATACATACTTTAGGGACCCTTTTCTGTTGGGAGTTTATTGAAAATTAATGGTGATCCAGAAGTGAGTGAAAGCTACTACCAGTTAAGTTTGTTTCGCTTTTGTGGTTTACAGAATATACACATGTCATAATCTGTTTTCTGCTGTGTAGAAGACAACCCAGTTGTTCCTTAATCTGTATAGGTAAATTATTCACAGTTTTCTGTTAGCTCTACAAATGCTTTCTTTATTTGGTGCAGAAAATTGGAGGTTAATGATGTATCAGTTCTGTGGTTTATTTAATTGTCTGTTCTTGGGCCGTATGTGTCTATTTCATGTGCGTTCTTTAGCTCCTGAAAACCTGGGATTTTTGTCTTAGAATGTTATAGTATATTCCTCAGGGGATGAGGTAGTTATATGATTCTTTAGATTAATGGTGATTACAGATGTGACTTCAGAATCATAATTTTGAGTTCAACTGATTTAACTAGTTACTATTATTGAGCAATATGTAAACATGCTTTTCTGTGTTTCTATACCCTTAGACTGTTATATCTAAAATAATGCAATTGAGGGGCGTCTGGGTGGCTCAGTTGTTAAGCGTCTGCCTTCAGCTCAGGGCGTGATCCCAGCATTCTGGAATGGAGCCCCACATCAGGCTCCTCTGCTGGGAGCCTGCTTGTCTCTCTCTCGCTGGCTGGCTGTCTCACTGGCTGTCTCTGTGTCAAATAAATAAATAAAATCTTAAAAAAAAATACTTAAAAAAATAAAATAAAATAATGGAATTGAGGTATTCCTGCACCGTATGCACATTCCCAAGGACTAAACTGCCAGAAGGAGTCTATAGAGCAACTACAAAGGCCTAGGGGATAGTTAATTGAAACTATATAAGATCTTTTGATGTCAAGAGGAGGACATGAAAACTAACCAAGAGTACATTAATATTTCCATTAGGGAAAAAAATGGTTATTTTTTGATAACTATCTTTAGAAATGGATGAATCCAGATATAAATAAAATTTAAAATTTTTATGAAATATTTAAAAGACTTTGTGAAATAAATGTATTATCATATTCCCGAAAAAGGAAGACTGCTAATGTATAATTTTTACTTCCCAAATTAAATTGTTTTCCATTCAAGATTTTATTGGGATTCCTTTTACCCTAACAGTGTTTTTCTAAAGTTTAAAAAAGTAGCCAAAAGCATGAAGTTAAAAGTCTGAAAAATAAGAGGGGAGAGAAAAAAAGCTACAATAATGGAAACTGTATACTACTTGAACAGTGATAGATAGATCCATAGTACTTTTTAGGTATATGGCTAAGGAGGCATAAGAAATAAAAGGGAATCATTTTTCAGAAATGAAATTTAGAAAACAAGTTAGGCAATGAGAGAAACATTAACATAGACCTCCACTTACTACCTGATACCAGGATAAATTCCAGAGGAATTAAAGTTTAATAAAATGAGAATTTGGATCAAAGGAAAATGAGAATAAAATGGAATTGAATATTTATCAAACTTACAGAGTGGGATATCTCACTTTCATATCAGGAAAAGGAAGCGCAAGGGAAAAGAAAAGTTTACAGATTTGAGTATTAAAAAATTAAAATATTTACATATATAAAAATAAAAACAAAGATAAGATTGGGGAAATATTACACAAGTATTAAATATCATTAATGTCTTTATTCTGTAAAGAGCTCATGTATTGGTAAGAAAAACATTGATCTCTAAATAGTCAAATGATATAAAAATACATTTCACAAAAATGTTAGTATACTAACAGGCATGTGGGGAAATGTTCAAAATAGTAGTAATAAATACAGATTAGGTATGGTGTTCAATTAGGGGGAAAATGAAATTGGTATTTCCAATATAGATGAGGATATGGTAAAACTTCATAGAAATAGAGAATAATCAAAGATTTCAGTCTTATAATAAGTTAAAGATGGGACTGAATTCTAATACAGAAAATACAAAACATACACATTGAGGTTTTTTGTTTCTAAGAAAATATCTAACAGATCATTTATAGTTGAGCTCTGCTTAAAACTTGGATATGACCAAAAGTGGTCACTCTGAATTCAGTCCAACTTCATGACACATCCCAGGGTGGATTGGGTGGAGTTTCTTTTGTTGTTGTTGTCTTTAACATAAGCCAAAAATTTAGCTTCCTTTTCTTGAAGATTTGAAATGCTTCCAACATTTATGTTACATTGAAATTGGTTCTGTCTTACTCATCTTTCTGTCCCCCCAAATGCCTTAGTCTCAGTAGACATTTGTTAAAGGACATGGTTCTACCTGCTTTTACTGCTGAAAACAATACTGCAAATAATCTGTGGTGATAGTTAATCTCTATCAATTAAATGATTTGTATAAAGAAATAAGCAGATAAGCACCAGTATTCTTTTCCATTCTGTTTCGTGTATTGATACCTTAGTTGTGCCCAACCTGCTCCGACTAGTTTATATTTTTCGGATATTTAGTTCAAAGAACTCTTTCTTCCTGGGATTGTGCAAAAGGCCAGCTTCTTGAACTATTTGCAATTCTCCAAGTTATTCACTCTGAGAACACCAGTAAACTTTCTCCTTACTCCTTCTAAGAATGTAGATTAGCACTACTTAATTGGCAAATATTATAGCTCCAATATCTCATTTTAATGTATAAGATTAAATTAAACCAGTGGTTCTCAACCAGAGTGATTTTGATCCCTGGCAACATTTAGCAGTGTCTGGAGACTTTTTGTTTGGTTGTCACTCCTGGGGGGAGAGGGAGTGCTATTGGCATCTAGTGGGTAGAGGGCAGGGATGCTACTGCAGTGCTCTGGGGAGCTCCTCACAACAAAGAATTATCTGGCCCAAAATGCCAGTTGTGAATCTTCTAGATGGGAATTGTAGCTTGAGAGCTTTCAGTTAGGATTGCTAGTTTGGCTTG
The DNA here is from genome assembly GCF_002007445.2 of Ailuropoda melanoleuca. Lineage (NCBI taxonomy): Eukaryota > Metazoa > Chordata > Mammalia > Carnivora > Ursidae > Ailuropoda > Ailuropoda melanoleuca. Next base: position 114,668,476 of record NC_048221.1, read on the forward strand.
GGTGTGTTCGTTTTAAGTATATAGTACACAGTTTTGTTGTGAGTATGGATATAGTCAAATAATGTAAATTTTAATTTTTATTGAAGTATAGTTGACATACAATGTATATTAGTTTGAGGAATGAATGTAAATTTTTAGATGTATACAGTAGATTCCTTTATCTACATATTGGCTTATAAAGCATACTTAACAAACAGTATCTCTGCCTTCTAGGAGTTTATACGCTGAAGAAAATGCTTAAACTGATGAAACTCAAAGAACTAGTAAGACTGGCTATCAGGAGAACTGAGAAAGCAAACAGATCTGAGCAGCAGGTAGAATTGAGGTTGAGCCAAACGGAAACTAGTTCTCTGCTGGGAATCCACTACCAAAGAGTCAAATTACAGTGAGCAAATCAAAACCCAGGGAACAGGCCAAAAGCTTTGCCCAATCTTAGTGTGATTGTTCGTGCATAGATTCCCAATGTCAAAATTATATTAGTGTTTAAATCCATACTGTTATTTTTTGTTATTGGTATGTGTTAAAAAAAAAAAAAAAGAATAATCCAAGAAAGGGAGAGCAGTGTTCTAAAGCCAAAGAGACAGACTCGAGGTGGAGATTTTGATTTTTTTTTAAAAGATTTTATTTATTTATTCGACAGAGATAGAGACAGCCAGCGAGAGAGGGAACACAAGCAGGGGGAGCGGGAGAGGAAGAAGCAGGCTCATAGCGGAGGAGCCTGATATGGGGCTCGATCCCATAACGCCCGGGATCACGCCCTGAGCCGAAGGCAGACGCTTAACTGCTGTGCCACCAGGCGCCCCGAGATTTTGACTCTTTTTTTTTTTTTAAAGATTTTATTTATTAATTTGACATAGAGAGACAGCCAGCGAGAGAGGGAATACAAGCAGGGGGAGTGGGAGAGGAAGAAGCAGGCTCCCAGCGGAGGAGCCTGATGTGGGGCTCGATCCCATAACGCCGGGATCATGCCCTGAGACGAAGGCAGACGCTTAACGGCTGAGCCACCCAGGCGCCCCAAGATTTTGATTCTTAAACTTTGTTTTGAGGTTATAGACCCTTTTTAGATCACTTCAGATCTTCATCTGCAAAGCTGGGATCATGATTCCTACCTTCATTTAAAAATTATGGTGATAAAATATAAAGCTTTTCATGCAGTGTCTGCCACATAATTAGTGCCCTTAAAATAGTAATACTCATAGTTTTAAAATCTCTCTTATCTGGAAAAAATCATTGATCCTGTAGAGTTCTTAAAATTTTAGTAAATACCAAAACATGTGTAACATTTTTTCTATACACTGACATTGCTTTACTCATGCCTTTTGATTTTAGTATTTAGCATATGACAGACTATAAAAAATTGAGATCAAGTGTGTATTAGAGGACTGGGATTACTTGTATTAGGAGTTTTGAGAAAATTAAATGAGATAGCCATGTCAAGTGCTTTACATGGTGCCTGGTGCATAGTAACTACTCTCAGTGAATGTTAGTTCCTCACGTTCTTCATTTCAAATTGCCAAGAAGCTTTGAAAATAGCACTGTGATGCTACTGCTGTATTGTGTTCATTTGTTGAATGAACATAGTAGATGTAATTGGAGTAATAAGAAAGGAAATTGGCCAACAGCAATTCATTTTAAGCTGTAATAGTATTTACTGAAATTGAAATGAACCTAACTAAAGCACACTCTGCTTTTAGCTGATTTAAAGCATTTGTTTTTAATTTTGACCGTTTTCATGACACTAGACCTGAAGAATCTTTGCGTATGTATCCTAGTTTAAGAATGATTTTGATCTGCTTGTCAAGTGAATACATTGTTTCTGCAGACAGAGATTGGGTATAATTTTCAGGTCCTGCTGAAGTGGGGCGAAAACCCCAGCTGTGTCTTTTGTTTTTTGGAAACCAGTTGTCATTCTGTGTTAGTTGGGTTTTTTTTTTGTTTGTTTTTTTCCTCCTCTATTCTTTCTACTACAGCTGTGTTGCAGTGGCTAGGTGACATCCTACTCTTTACCCTACATTTTTTGTCTTGGCAAAATAATGCCAGGCAGCCATTACTAATCTGGAGGCTCCAACTGGAAGAAAGAATTTTTTTTTTTCAATTCTGCTAGATATTCAGGTAAATATGTTGGCTAGAATAGAAAGTTCCAGAAAGTTTGAATTAAAGATAAACAGAACTAATAGCAAAACAAGTAACAAGGAAATGAAAAAAAAGAGTACTCTGGTTTGTGTCAAAGAGAAATGGTGTTAAATGAAGCAGCTCCTCTGGTGTGTCATATCCAGAAAATCCTAAGTTGAAGATTAATGATGAAAGTTAAGAATAAATTCAGAGTCCCCAGTGAATAATTTTCTCATTGACTCATCTAGACTGTAGTGCCTTCTATCCGTATATAGAAATAGTCATTCAAATTCATCTCTTCAACTATGTACTTTCCTGAAAAATGATGTTAAATTAAATAGCATATTTGTTTCCGGGAATCTTACTAGTGTTAAATTAGTACCTTGGTTCTGTAGTCAACAGCTTTTTTCAGTAAGTTGAATACTAAGTTCTAGGTACTAGATATATATTTAGTAGGGAGCAGGAAAAGAGAATGCCTTTGCCCTTGTGGAGCTTATTTACTATGATCTGGTTTAGTATTAGACTATGATTTACTTGACATCAAATTTTAAAATTACTTTAGTATTCAGCTTCTCAAATTAAGTGAATATAAAAAACCGGTGGTGCTGAGAACGTTCTGTATCTTGACCTGGGTGGTGGTTTGTAGTTACCTATTCTAATTCAGATTATTGCATTTTACTCATTTAATATTTCAGTGTAAACTTTAAAAAAAAATTAGATGTGCATTGAAACTCTTCAGTGGTTCGCAATGCACCTAGAAAAACTCATAGCCTTTAAAAAAAAGTATATAATAATAAATTTTTGTTCAGATAGTGTTAAATTCTGAAGCTGTGTTAACGTGTAAAAATTGTATTTGACCAAAGAGAATGAAAAACTTGAAAACTTCTACCTCCTCTAACATTTTACTGATGGGATTTTTTTTTTTCAAAGATTTTATTTATTCGACAGAGATAGAGACAGCCAGCGAGAGAGGGAACACAAGCAGGGGGAGTGGGAGAGGAAGAAGCAGGCTCATAGCAGAGGAGCCTGATGTGGGGCTCGATCCCATAATGCCGGGATCACGCCCTGAGCCGAAGGCAGACGCTTAACCGCTGTGCCACCCAGGCGCCCCATACTGATGGGATTTTTATGATATAAATTTTAAACTGTTCACATTAAATAGCCTTCAAAATATAGTATTGCTCAAAGGAATTTTATTTGCAAGTATTGGAACCTTTTAATTACAAACAAGTGTTAATATCATCAAAAGTAATTTCCATAAAATGGTTCTAGAAAGATAAGATGCTGTGTTTTTTATTATTGAAGCCATCTTTACTGCAAAAGTAAAGACATATGGAATGTGAAGTGGGCAAAAAGAGCAGTGCATAAGGGTTGAGCATTTGATGACTTAGGATGAAATTCCATTCCTCTCCCATATGGACTGGAAAAAGACTTCATTTTGCGCAGTGAAGAGAAGTCATTTGCACAGTCTATAGCAAGCAAGTCCAGAAACGCGGGGGGGGGGGGGATTTGGAATGAGGCCAAATTAAAGGCCTATTTTGCTTCTACCCTGCTAGTTCTTTTGCTGTTTCTTTCATTTCCTCTTTTCTTCTTTTAATCAAGGCTGAGGCAGGCTAGGAAGGAAATGTGGGCATGTGGAGTTTTCAGAACTTTGTCAACTTCCTTCCACATTTTCCAGTCTCTCTATATTCTTGACCCCTTTATTCCCCAGAGCAGGGTTCCTCAACTTCAGCACTGTCACCGTTTTGGGCTGGATGATTCTGTGTTCTGTGCGGTGTCCTGTCCATCGCACCGTGTTCAGCGGCTTCCCTGGCCTCTACCCACTAGGCACCAGAACCTCACCTTGTAACAACCTCAGAGTGTCTCAAGACAGACATTACCACATGCCTTCTGGGGGACAAAATTGCCCTGATTAAGAACCCTAGTTTAGGAATAAACTAAATAAATAGCCAGTGACAAATTACTGACAGTTACTAAGTGTGTTACCACCCCTGCTGCTCTTCTAATCTTGTTCCCTGTCACAAATTGCATTCTTCCCCATGAAAGTAGAATGCTTAGAAAGCATTATACCATTTTATTAGCCAAGACTTGCATTCTGGTTGGTAAAGAGAAGGGAGTCCAGTGAAAATAGTGGATTTATAAATATAATCAAGAATTGGTTTTCATTAGTTTGCTAGAATATTTCTTCCTCTTAAAATAATACAATTTTGAAAGGGAAAAAAGTTCTCTTTTGTTCTTTTCTCTTGGAGTCTGGCATAGGTAAACAAGCTATTATTTTGGGTAAAGCTCTCTTTTTCTCTATAGGATATTTGATTGGCATCAGATCATCTTGAGAAATTCAACATATATGCTATTAAATATGCAGGTTTTTGTTTGTGTTTTTTGATATGTTGTCCAGGACTTATTAAGGATTTCCTGCATAATGAGAAACATTTTGAGGAATGGTTGGATTTGGAGTTTTAAAGATCTGTTAATCCATTAAAAATGGTCAAAGAACATGAATAACTAATGTATACAAAGGAAATACAGTTCTGTCTCTTAAGCATGTAAAAGATGTTCAACTTCTTATAATTAAAACTATACTGAAATACCATTTTTTACCTAACATTAACAGATTTTCTAAGGTCTAAATTGTATCTCTTCTCCCCATCCCTCACATTCATATGCTGAAGCCTTAACCCTCACTTAGTGTGACTTTGGAGATAGGACTGTTAGGAAGTAATTAAGGTTAAATGAAGCCATAAGGTTCTAGTCCGATAGGATTGGTAGCTTTATAAGAAGAGGAAGAAAGAGGTCAGTCTGTCTCTCCCTCTCCCCTACACTTTCATTTTTGGAGAGGTCATCTGAGCACTCAGTGAGAAGGTTGCTGTCTGCAAGTGAGGAAGAGGCCTCTCAAGAACTTGACCATGCTAGTACCCTGATCTCAGGAGTCTACCCTACAGAAATCTGAGAAAATAAATTTGTATTGTTTAAACTACTCTATGATATTTTGTTAATGCAGCCTAAGCTGACTAATACAACACTATAAAATAGGATGTGGAAAAAATAAGCACTCATTATATTACTTATGGAAACATAAATTGGTATGGTCTCTATAAAGAACATTTTGGCAATATCTAAAAATGTCAAGGGGCTCCTGGGTGGCACAGTTGGTTAAGTGTCTGACTCCTGATTTTGGCTCAGGTCATGATGTCAGGGTCGTGAGACCAAGCCTCGAGTTGGACTCCATGCTGGGTGTGGAGCCTGCTTAAGATCTTTTTCTCCCTCTCCTCCACTCCCCCACTCCCGTGCACGTGCTCTCTCTAAAAAAAGTAAATACAAAATAAAAAAATTAAAATGCCAAATGTGCATATCCTTTAACCTAGCAAATCTACTTCTAGGAAGTAATCCTATTCATATACTCAAAAAGTGGGAAAAAATGTGGGTGTAAGATCATACATCAGGTGTTGTTTGTAATAACAAAAGATTGAAACAGTAGCTAAGATTTATATAGTGCCCAAAATGGATCAGGAGTTCTAAGCTTTTTATGTGTACTCATTTATTTAATTCTCATGATCACCTTATGAACTCAGATCAGTTTGGCCTTAGTTTTATTCCTCCACCCATATCCTATCAGTAGGGAACTAGTAAAATAAAACTATGCAGTTTTGTAAAACAACAACAAAAAAACATTTTAGATACAAAATATCTTCAGAAGGATACTAAGGAAAACTGGCAACAGTGTTGACTGTGGCAGGGATAGCTGGGCAACTCCAGCATAGATTTTGCACTATACTCTTCTGTACTTTAAAAATTTTGAGCCATGTGAATAAATTGCCTTTTCAAAAATAAATTATATTTTTAAAGAGTGGATATTATATCCCAAAGTATTAATAAATATCTGTGAGTATATATGTGTTTGTAAATGATTAGATGAATAAATAAATAAATGGGGGAAAATAGATAAATCTCACATGCAGAATTCCAAATAACTTATATAGATACTCTGCCGAGAAGGAACATAATTCATAATTCCTTAAGAGTGGGTTGGATGGGGGTACCTGGGTGGCTCAATTGGTTAAGCATATGACTCTTGGTTTCGGGTAGGGTCATGATCTTGGAGTTGTGGGGTCAGGCTCTGTGCTCAGCATGGAGCCTGCTTGAGATTCTCTCCCTCTGCCTTGCTGTCTTCTCTCCAACCCCCGCTCATGTGCACACGTGTGCTCTCTCTCTCAAATAAGTAAAATCTTTAAAAAAGTGGGCTGCACGTAGTGACTGACTTCCAAAGTGTACGGTATTAGGGGTTCAGAGGGAAGAGCTTTGCAGTGAAGAAACCATTCCCCATTACCTTAGCCACATAATCAAGGTCTACATCAATAGTAATAAGTCATGTTGGTAGAGGTAACTTGATATGATTTGATGAAAATGACACTTTTCCTCTGTGGTCTTCTTCCCCAAAACCCATAACGCCAATCTAATTATGAGAAAAACATCAGATAAATTTTAATGGTGGGGCATCCTGCACAATACCTGATGTTTAGTCAAGGTCCTCAGAACCCAGCGAAGTCTTAAGGAAACGCTGTCACAACCAAAAGAGGCCTAAGGAGACATAACAGCTAAAGGTACTGTGGTATCCTGTATGGGATCCTGGGACGGAAAAAGGAAATTGAGTAAAAGCTAAGGAAATCTGAATGAAGTATGGACTTTAGTTAATGTATCAGTATTAGTTCATTAATTGTAATGTACCATATTAATGTAAAACGTTCATAATCTGGGAAACTAGATGTGGGGTATATGGGATCTCTATGTACTATTGTCTCAGTTTTTCTGTAACTCTCAAATTGTTCTTAAAAATAAAGTTTTTTTTAAAGTCTGTTTTTTTTTTAAAGAGTATATATATAATAAGTATATTGAATAGTATAAAAGTAACCTTGAAATTCAGGTGTCCATGTCTTATTCCACAGAGCTTAACCGTAAACCTGGGAAGAGAGCCTTAGCATCGTTTAAGGTCCACAGGTGATTCTAGTGTGTGGTCAGAGTTGAGACATGGCTAAACAATTAACTCCTGCTTGAAAATCTTATTTCTGAATTTTTTAAAAAAGATTTTATTCATTTGAGAGAATGAGCACAAGTGGTGGTGGGAGGAGAAGGGGCAGAGGGAGAGGGAGAAGCAGACTCCCCAGTGAGCAAGGAGCCCGACGCAGGACTCAATCCCAGGACCCTGAGATCATGACCTGAGTTGAAGGCAGACGCTTAACCGACTGAGCCATCCAAGCACCCCTCTGAATATTTAAAAATTTTGAAGTGCCAATACCTGTATATTCAAATCGTTATTAACAGGGTTTTGCTTTTTTGTTTTTTTGGGGGCGGGTGTTCTCAGTATAATTGTTTAGATCTTTCAAAGTGTGTGCTCTTGGTTTATTTCTTTGTTTCTTCTTTTTAGATGTTTAATAGACCCATGTCTCAAGACTTCATAATGTTTTTAAAACTTGGCTACAGTTTTTCTCTTATGTCCAGTGGCAGTGTTTAATATTTTTCCAGGCCCTGTTTTCTCTTACTTCATTTTGTGCTGACTCTTCAGATGATCCCTAAATACCCTACCAAATCACACTTATAAATTATAATTGTGAATAGCAGAAACCTGTTTTTTGCAAGCTATTTAATACATTTTTCCCCTCTTGGAACTCTGTAATTTCTCAACCATGTAGATGAATATAGTTTATGTAAACATTTGCTAGACTGGAAAATTACTTCATTCTTTGTCGTTACTGAAGGCTTTCTAGCCTGGTACACAAATGCTTATTTTAAGTAAACATTCTTCATATACTCCCTAGCCTTCTTTTTATTTGCTCTTCAGTTTCTTAATAATGCCAGTATGAATTCACTAGGTCATGTGTTTATCAAGAAGATTATTTTATATGTATTTTTTCCTAAGCCACACATTTTTTGATGTTTTTCTTCTCTCATTAATGTGTTTATTTAGCTCTTTATTGGGACTTCTAGTTTGGTCAAAACAATACTAATGATCCGTGTCATTTATCAAAAATAGATTTGAGAGAGAAGTGTTCCTTCTTGTCTTGCTTTCCATCTTCTTACTGAATAATCCAGACCCTGCTACCTCTTTCCTGACCAATAGCTTCAGCCTTCTTTAGGAACTTGCTCTGGTCTCTTTCTGTTCCAGTCCCTACTACATGTCAGCATTATCTTTTTGAGATATAGATTTGATCACGTCACTGCCTTGCTCTGGGATTCTTTGTCTCTACCCCCTTAGATATAATAAGAACCACTAGTATTTATTGATCATGGTACTACTTTATAGCATCAAATAAATCATTTTTGAACCAGAACCCTATAAAGCCAGTCAGTATTCCTGTTATTCCAAATTTATAGACAAGAAACAGCATAGGGAGATTAAGCAGCTTATCTAAGGTGCTACAGTTAATAGGTGGCAAAGCCTGAACTCCATTCTGTTGACTCCCAGGTTTCTTAAGTATAACCCCCATAGGGCTCTTGTGTGCATTTTTGCCCTTTCTATCCAGCCCTCCCCTCATTTCTTTAGTCATAGGGGTCCACTTAACTTTCTCGCATTTATGTGTTTTCTCAACTACGACCTTTATGCTTTCACTTTCACTTTCTGCCCATGGAAACTTTGCTTCTCTTTTTATGATTCTCTTCAACTAGCAGTGTTAAAGTGACATTCCACATTCCTGGTTAAAGTTTTTTTCCCCTCTTCTAGAATTTTATTTTTCATTTTTGGCATTTCCCTTACTATGTTACACATTTGTTTTATTTCTTTATTCCCACTAGATTGTAAACTCCTGGGAGGGGAGGTCTGCCTTCCTTTACAAAACATGGGACCAATGCCTTGCACTTAGAAGACATGCAAAAAATGTGGAACTTTTAAAATGAGTTTTATTCATACAAATATTTTTTTGTTTTTAAGATTTTATTTGAGAGAGAGCGTGAACAGGAGCAGGGGGAGGGACAGAGGCAGAGGGGGATTGATCCCAGGATTCTGGGATCATGACCTGAGCTGAAGGCAGACGCTCAACTGTGCCACCAGATGCCCCTTGTTAGTCTTTTTTATATAAGGATGGAATGTGGAATCTTTTTTTTATTAATACTTAACTGTTAAAACTAATTTATGGAGATGTTTTACTCCTATTAGATGTTTTTCTAATTTGATAATACTTAATAAAATTTTATAAAATTTTAATTTCAAGCTTTAAAATGTAATAAAAATACATTTTTTGATTTTATATTTTTACTCCTATCTTTTCAACTGAAAATTGTTATACTGTTAGATATATGTTAAAAAAATATTATAAAGTTTGTTTAGTATTATTGGTAACTCAGTTAAAAGAATATTATAAAAATTCTAAATATTTCTGTACTTTTTCATTATTTACTCAGGTTTAAAAAATTCAGATCAACTCAAATTTCTAAGTCATTGTTTTCAATTTTTAAAAATTTAATATTTTCCAATAAAATTTAGACCTTTTTAGACATATATGTAAGAATTTTTAATAGGAAAATTAAATTCAGAAGATAAGGCATCTCCACCTAAAACACATGCTATAAGATCTAGACTCAAGTTGGCAGTGGGTCACAAATTTACCTTCGCTTTTCCAGTGGATGAAGTAAACAGAAAACATGTTTAGTTGGGTGATCAAATTGTTCATATTACAAAACCAACCAGAGAAATTTATTTTATGATTCCTCACAAAGATGGACTACCATATGAAGTAGGTGAACCGTATCCTCAGCAACATCCCTGCAATAAATGCAGTTACAGTTTAGTGTGACACACACTTCAAGCCAAATAAGTGTGGGTATGCAGTGCTGAGATACACTAAAGAAATTTGAAAGACCTAGAGCAGCATTTACCAAGGCACTGGTATTTTAGAAGATGATCTTGGTTTTGATTTAGAAGTTAAAGTTATTTTGTAAGGCAAGTACTTAAAATTTTCTCTGAAATAACTTCATGTTATAAAAACTTTCAGAGCACATACCTTCATATTTTAGTCGTTGGTATGCCAATCGCCAAATTGTAAGCTCTGTAGTCACAAAGCGTAGAAGCATTGAAATAATAATATGCATAAGGCATGTGAAGAGATCTGTAAGTAAGTCTCCTGCTCTGCTTAAAGGTTCTTTAAAAAGAAAGTTACTGGGGCACATGGGTGGCGCAGTTAAGCGTCTGACTCTTGATTTTGGCTCAGGTCATGATCTCAGTGTACTGGCTCAGTGCAGAGTCTGCTTGAGATTTTCTCTCCCTCTCCATCTGCCCCTCCCGCTGTGCATGCCCCCCCCCCGCCCCCGTCAAATAAGTATCTTAAAAAAACAAAACAGTAAAAAGAAAGTTAACATAAAGAGTCATGTACTTGTAATTACAATGAGTTAAGAAAGTATTAGATGCTAGAGGCCATAAGTGCATTTGTCAAAAATGTTGAAATCGATACTCTTGTGACAACGGTAGTTTTGGAATTACTGATTTTCTACCAGCACCATTCAGTAGGGTTTACTGTAATGATGAAAGTGTTCTATATTTGCACAGTCCAAAATGATAGGCAAGCCAGTAGTAAGGGTGGTGATTAAGTGCATGAAATGTGGCTAGAGTGACTGAGGAGCTGAAGTTTTAATTTCATTTAATTTTAATTAATTTAAATTTAAATAACTGCATGTGGCTAGTAGCTATAGAGGAAACTCAGTTCTAGAGGGCAGGAAAGACTGCTTATCTCAGGCTATGTAAAACAGAGTAGCAGTTCAGTTCAAGATTATATTCTCCATCAATAACGAATAAGGAAATCCTATATTTCTAAGAGACATGTGGTTTAAGATATTCAATAGTTATATTTAAGTTTATTGTTCTATTTTTGAACTTGAAAATGAACCAAGGATGCTTGAGTACACGGATGATCTTTTAGATATTAATAGAATTGTTAGCAGACAGTGTAGGCTAAAAACTACATGTAAAGTTCTTTCATAAGATTGAGACATTTACTCATAAAAATAGAACCTATGGGTATACTGATATAGGACTGTTTTCATGTAGTTTCCAGAGTGTGGATTCTTTGGCATGTATGACAAAATTCTTCTCTTTCGCCATGACATGAATTCAGAAAATATTTTGCAGCTGATTACCTCAGCAGATGAAATACATGAAGGAGACCTGGTAGAAGTTGTTCTTTCAGGTAAGTAAATAGCTCCTTTTATTTTGTTGTCTTTTTTTTTCAACGAGCCTTATTTTTTGTACTGAATGCTATGTTTAGTTATACTTAGTCTTTGTGCTACAGTCGCTTAACTTCTTTCATCTATAAGGTGACCATATGAGTTTTACTTTCAGGAAGGTTATATCACAGATGGGAAAGTAGGAAAATAAGGCCTGAATTGTTTATCTGAGTGTTACTAAGCTAAGGGAATTACCGTTGGAACTGGAAGAGGAGTATACTCTTTGAGTCAAAGAAATAAAACAATTTTACTGAAACTCCATTTCCTTTTCCCCATTTCTGAGAAGAGCATAGAAGAAGAGAATCAGGGTTCAAAAAAGAAAGGAGAAAAGGAGCAATAATGAAGATGTGGAAGAGGAAACTGCAATACTGATTGTTCCCATGATTTCAGTATTGCTCCTTCCCTGCGTGCTTTCAGTGGGCATATTCTTACCTCCCTCGTTTCCCCCTCTCCCGCTCTTGCCGTTTGTTGTTCCTTAGCTCCTTCTATTTCTGATCTTACCCAAGAGCAGATGGGCAGGATTGTTAGCGAGGAATGTAAAGGAACAAAGAATGCACCTAGTAGGCCTGCAGAACTTCTTGTTTGACAGGAAAGGAGGGAGGGAGAGGGAAAAGAGAGAGAAGGGAAGGAAAGGAAGGAAAGCCAGCCAAGAGTCCAGACTCCTGCCACCATTTTTTCCAGTTCTCAAACTCGTCTTTGCAGCCTATTCTTGAGATCCTCTCTACCAACACCTTTCCTAATAAGTCCTTGATCCTTTCCATTCATTTAGCCCTTACATTAATCATGCATCTGCACCACCACCCCATCATGTGTACATTTCCCAGTCCTTGTCCTCCTCTCCACTGCAGAAGGGCTTCACTCCTCGTCCTCCCTGGAGGTTGTACTCACATCCATTCCTTCTTTGCTCTGGACCCTTCATCAGGCCACAGGGATATCCACTAATGACTTGCAGGTGAAGGTGAGAGGATAGCTACTGGTGGATGTGTCTACTAGTGTTCAGTTGCACACAGAGAGGAGGGGAGTCTCTTTTTCTTAACTAATAGGACAATTGAGAACAGAGCTTATGCCGAAATCCACAGTGTTTACCATTCAGGTTAAATTCCACAGTTGTTTTACGGGGGAGGTTTTTTGCCTTTTTTTTTTCTTTCTTTCTTTCTTTAGTGTTCTATTTCCCAGTGTGTTATAAGTTAAACAGTTTTTAATAGTAAAAATAGACCTACCAACTATTTGTGATGTTGTCACTATGTAAATATGTTTTTGGAGGTTGAAATACCTACCTACAGACCCTACTTTTGGAGCTCAAATTATTTGGGGTTGATGAACTTTCTAAAATAGTTTGAAAACCACACTATTAAATCCTGAAAATAGTTTATTTTTTATGATAAATGAAAACTTTCAGAGAAAAAAGATTCCATGTACTTTAACATAAATGAATATGGTCAATGTTCTTAATCTCATTGCAATTACAGATATAGGGTTTATTTCGCTGCTTTTCTTTTTAAAAAGCTTTGGCCACAGTAGAAGATTTCCAGATTCGTCCACATACTCTCTACGTACATTCTTATAAAGCTCCCACTTTTTGTGATTATTGTGGTGAGATGCTTTGGGGATTGGTACGTCAAGGACTGAAATGTGAAGGTATGTGTTCTAAGTTTTTGTACCATTTGAAATAGGATTTTGTATTTGCATTTTCTAATTATTAATGAAAGAACAAGATCAGGGGCACCTGGGTGGTTCAGTCGGTTTATGCATCTGCCTTCAGCTCAGGTCATGATCTCAGGGTCCTGGGATCGAGCCCTGCATCGGGGCTCCCTGTTTGACACGGAGTCTGCTTCTCCCTTTCCCTCTGCTCCTCCCCCCACTCATGCACACATGTGCATGTGCTCTCTCTCTCTCTCTCTCTCTCTCTCAGATAAATAAAATCTTATATAAAAAAAAAAAAGAATAAGAGCATTGGTTGGTGACTAGGTGGTAACCAGGGTTTAGAATTGGACAGATCTGTTTTTCTGAATTAGAATTGCCAGGGGACAGGAGTCAGGTGCACATTTCTGAGTCCTCTAAGTACTTAAGGTGGAGAATCAATAAAGTTTTTCTGTAAAGGGCCAGAGACTAAATATCTTTTTTGTTGGCTAATAGTCTCTGCCCAACTACTTAACTCTGCTCTTGTGCCGTGAAAGCTATAAACAAGATGTAAAGAAATGAAGAGCATGCTGTGTTTCAGTAAAATGAATTATGGAAACTGAAATTTGGATTTCCTGTAACTTTCATATGTCATGGGAGGGGTTTAGTATATAGTCCACAGTTGCTGAAGTGTTTAAGTTAGTTGTTCTCAAACTTTGCCATGTGTCAGAATCACCTCAAGGACTTGTTAAAACATACTTTGCTGGGACCCATCCCCAGAATTTCTGATTCAGTCAGGGTGGGGTGGAGACCAATAATTAACATTGCATTTTTTGGCTTCCACTTAGCTTTTCATCCAGGTTCTTAGTTAGGATAATTATTGCTGCCAGAGAAAATAAATAAAAGAAGCACATATTTTTTATGTAACATACTTTATATATTAAAGTTTCTTTATTTTTTTATTAAAGATTTTATTTATTTATTTGTCAGAGAGAATGCACGCACAAACAGGGGGAACAGCAGGCAGAGGGAGAAGCGGGTTCCCCACTGAGCAAGGAGCCTGATATAGGACTTGATCCCAGGACCCTGCAGATGCTGAACTGACTGAGCCACCCAGGCGTCCCTAAAATTTCTTTAATTTACTATTTTTCTACCTTTTAAAATCTATTTAGGCTGTGGATTAAATTATCATAAACGATGTGCCTTCAAGATTCCAAATAATTGTAGTGGAGTGAGAAAGAGACGTCTATCAAATGTATCTCTGCCAGGACCTGGCCTCTCAGTTCCAAGACTCCTACAGACTGAATATGTAGCCCTTCCCACAGAAGAGGTATGTGTTTTAAGACAATAAAAGGGCATTTTACTACTTATTCCATAGGTTTCTAAAGGATATATGACATCATCCTAGATCATAAATTATGTACTAAAGACTACTCACATTCCTACACTTAAAAAACTTAAAATGTATTACTGGAGACAGAGTTTACTAGTAGTAATGAATTGCATTTTATCTACTTTGGGACCACATTATCACTTGGACCACTGCGTTAGCCTCCTAACCAGTATCCAGCTTCTGGTCCCCATACTTCACTTCATCTTACATACTACAGCCAGATTATTTTATTTCACTACTGCTTAATACACAGCTCTGATTATATCACTCCCCACTAGGAATCCTTTATATATTTTGTGTTTCCAACAATCTCTTCTTTTTTTATTCCCCAACAGCCTGTTCTATTCAACATTCCCTGAACACACCATTGTTCCCTCTACCTTAGCTCTTATTGGTGTCCCTCCTACACGCTTTTTCCAGATCTAGCTCAACAGCTGCCTTTCCTGGATTTTCCCCTTACCTAGAAGTTATTTTATTTGCTGAATGCCAAACCAGTTTTCAAACCTCTCTAATGATGTGATAGCATTCTAACTTAATATTATAGTGTCCTCAAGGAATTTATGATCTGCTTGGAGAAGATGGTGCTCATGCCTTTGTGTGCCCTACCATGCCCAGCACAATACCTTGTAATTAGTAGGTATTCAGTGATGAATGAGTGAGTGGAAGAATGGAACCCATTGATCCTCACAATATTCCAGTGGGATATCTTAGTAGATCTGTACCTAATGAGACAGTTGAGACTCATAATGGTCAAGTAGTAACTTGACGCAAGTCACAGAGCAAATTGGTAAGCAACATTAGTAGTAAACCCAGATCTGATTTTTAGGTTAGTGATTTTTTCCTAATATATTGTACCTCTGAAGAGTAAAACAGTAGTTCAGGGAAAAAAAAGAAATAACTTGCTTGTTCACTTGCTAGTACTTAAAATGACCTCCATTTGTAGATTGCAATCTTATCATTTAGTTGTTTCTTTAACTCCTTGGTCTTCCATAAATTAATGGCAAAATCAAGTCTTTGGGCTATTGTCCTGATATCCTAGTCACAAGACTTTGCTATACTAAGCTATCAGAATAAAAGCTTCTGAAGTTCTTTCACAAAAATCCCATGTTGCCATGTTGTTTAGCCTGAATGTGAGATGTTTAACTTAGATAGAAAGAGTGCTGTGGTATAAGGAACTGAGAGCAAAAAGTTATTATAAACATATGCAAGAACTTGGGAAAAGACTGGTAATTGAAAAGTTAATGCATTTTATAAATGAATTGCACAGGAAACTTAGTTAAGAATGGGGTCTATAGGATAGAGATAGGTTTTTCTGAGTCCCACAAATGGTGCTGAGATGCCAGCTACCCCAGATGAGTAATGCTAGATTAGGGAATAGCAGGACAAAGCCAATGTATAAAGTGTTAAGTTTTAATCATTAGTTTATATTTTATCCTGAAGATGAAAATTTCTTAGGGAAGTTAAAATAAAGTGATGTTTGTATTGGTTAGAGTATCTCAGAACAAGTAGAAATCATAGAGTGGAATGTGTCTCAAAAAGGTTGCTTTTATCAGTCCAAGCATTAAGTCTCAAAAAGGAAAAAGGTACAGTAAGAGAAGAGCTCACAGAGGAAAATTAGAGGGATGGGAGAGTGGGAAAAGAGGACACTCTAAAGGAATAGAGGAGCTAGCAATGAGGAGGAAATGAGTTCAGCCTTGAATCTGAACCAAAGTTAGAGAAGAACTAACTCTAGATAGCCGCATGCTGAGAGCCACCTAAGTTCTGCTGCCAGGCTTCATGCTGGATGCTTTACTTGTCTTTTCTCGTGTTATCTTCACCACAGGCCTAGAAGGTAGGCGGTTCTTAGCCTCATTTCATAGATAAGGAATGAGAAAGGAAAGTTTCTGACTCCTCAAGATATTAACCTTCACTGACCACTGAGATAAGCTTGAAAAAGGCCAGTTGGAAATAGAAACTTCTGAATCTGACTCTCAGGTTGTCGCGGTTTACCTGTAAGAAGGCAGTTTCTGTTACAGTGTCTGAAGTCAGTCTAAAGCGAAGCAAGTAAAGAGAGGGAGGAGCACAGGAAGATAGGCTATTCACTGAATTTGGTTACAACGGGACCCCTAAGGTTGGAGAGATCAGAATTGAATGAAAGCTCTTTGCAGATGAGAGAAAGGAATATTCCTAGCAGTACATTTTGGCAAATGCCCAAGGGGCCAGGACAGGACAGAATCAAGGTAGAAAGAAACTGTTGGGACTAAGCGTGTGCATAAAAGTGGAGGTATTTTTTTCACTGAACAATATTCCAAAGTGAAATATATATAATCAGGCCATTGCCCCCCTTTAAATGCTTTTATTACCTTTATTATTGCATCTAATTGAGAGTTGGCAACATTGTTATAAAGTTTTTGTGAGCACATGTTCACTTCAGCAAATATTAGTTGAAACTCACACTGTGGAAATAATTAGATTACTTTTAGAGAATTTCTGGCTACACATTAATAAGAAATAAGAATTTAAATAGTAGTTTGTAAAGAGGGACCATTAGAGCAAGGCAAGAGAAGAACTCTCACTCAACTCTAGTTACTCTAATCTCAGTGGTCCCGTTTTCACCAAATGTTCCAGGTAATTTTATCAGTGTCTTCCTTTCTCCAAATTCTGGTTCAGTCTTCCATACCTTTCCTGCCTTCCTCACTCCACAGAGTGGTAAACCACAGTCATGGATGAGATTGTAGCGTATGCCCAGGTGTGTTGAGTTGGGGAAAAGATTAAGAATCACTGGACTTCTATGTAGAGGACCTAGGGCTAGGTCTTGATTTTGATACCAGCACTTAGTAATATTAATCCCTTTGAGCCAGTGTTTTTTCCTATTGGAAATAAATTACTGCTTGTACTAGACATGAAAAATTAGGTGGCTGCTATAGCCACAGTCCCCTGTATAGTTCCTTGCACATATGCTGTGTACCATGTCCCTAATACCCAATCCCAGGAGGACCTGACAAAAGGCAGTCAGTCACCAGCTGGTCATTGGCATATGAAGGAATCTGTTATGAAAGTTGTTCCTTACCGGGCTATCCTATATATCTGATGATGACTGGCAAAATCAGTCTTATTCCATCTGGTACGTTTGAAGCTTGAGACAAACCAAAAGTGGTAGAAGCAGAGTGTTGAGAATAGAGAGCCAGGGATGAAGAAAAGCCTACAACATCTGTTTCTGGTTCTCGGTGGCTTCTGGGTAAGTTTTGCAGGATCACTGTGGTGCTCCTTTTGCTGGAGGTGCTCTGAACCTGGCTGCCTGGTGGAAGGGTGAGCCAGACCAGAGCAGGAGATCTTGGGGAGCTGAAGCCAGCAAGTTTGGCTTGGGTTTTAACCTTCTTTTTGTACTTTTCTTAAATTAAACTGCTTCATAATTTGCTTTAGAACGTTTCTGGCAACACATTAGTGAAAAACCATCCATCAGAGACTATATTTGTGTTCTTTTTATAATGTTCTCCATTCATATGTCCTTTTTCTTCTTTTCTGTCTTCCTATTTTCTTCCAAAAAGCCTTTTTTTTTTTTTCCTCCTCCCTTCACTTCTTTCATACACTTCTGTCTCTTGGTTCCTTCTGGCTTCTTTCGCTGTTATTGGTTGAACATATCCATGTAAAATGATTCAGTTTCTCTGGGCTACAGATGTTACTCGTTACGGAAGGCAAATGAATGATCTCAGGACCTCAGTTCTGGCGGTGAAGGTGCAAGCAGCTACAGCAAAATCTGTAATACATCTAGATGGTCGTTAGGTATTTCATGCTTCGTTCATTTTTGCTTCTGCGATACAAAATGAAGGGTCTGGCCTATAATGTAATAATCAGTGAAGTTTGAATGAATGGGATGGGCCGTATTGAACTGGCCTGTGATTTAATTTAATTATTTCCTTTGTGTATATAGAGAGGACCATAGCTACAAATAGCTAGTTATCCCTCCAGGTTACACAAAAATTTTTAATCAACACCTTTAATTTTCCTTTTTGCTCAGGTAGAGGAAAAGGCCCAAATAACTAGAAAATACTTAAATATCAAGGAAGCTCCTAAAGGATAAGTACTGGGGCTAAAGTTGTTTTAGTTAATTAGTATCTGCCATTTTTATATCATCATCATTAATTAAACTTCAGTTTTTAACAAACATATTTTAGTATATATAAAAATAAATTTGGGGGGGTGCCTGGGTGGCTCAGTCGTTAAGCGTCTGCCTTCGGCTCAGGGCGTGATCCTGGCGTTCTGGGATCAAGCCCCACATCAGGCTCCTCCATTAGGAGCCTGTTTCTTCCTCTCCCACTCCCCCTGGTTGTGTTCCCTCTCTTGCTGGCTGTCTCTGTCAAATAAATAAATAAAATCTTTAATTAATTAATTAGGAAAAACCAACACTTGTTTCAAAATATTTTCAGACATCATGTTCAGTAATTCAACATGAGTAATAATAACACTTTCTGAATTTAATTTTCCTATGATTAATTTCTTGGTAGCGTTTTTCAGGGGATTTAAATATGTCAAATTCATTTTAAGGCTTTTGTTTTTTTATTTATAAAATGCTATCTGTGCCTGGCAAATAACAGTTCACAGTGAGTATACATACGTGAAGATGAAAATCTCTTTTTTTTTTTAGTGTAAATAATAACAAAAAAAAAATCCGCACTGTTCACATTCAAGTGTTGGTAAGTTGAGCTTCCAGAGGAAACTGCTGAGATAGACATTTTTAGATTCTTGGCTTTAGTGTTCAAAATAAATGACTTTTGTGGTTAAGTCCTGCTCTTAATACTTTGCTTTTAGTATTGACTTATACTAATGAAAATTACTTATGTTTTAGTCACATGTTCACCAAGAACCAAGTAAGAGAATTCCTTCTTGGAGTGGTCGCCCAATCTGGATGGAAAAGATGGTAATGTGCAGAGTAAAAGTTCCACACACATTTGCTGTTCACTCGTACACCCGTCCCACAATATGTCAGTACTGCAAGCGGTTACTGAAAGGCCTCTTTCGCCAAGGAATGCAGTGTAAAGGTAGGATTGGTTGTTTTTCTTAAATATAATTTATATGTTTTCATTAGCAAATTTGGTTCAAAATACTTATTTCAGAAGCGTTAGGCAGAGAAATTGGTTTCCTATTTGTTAAAAGACAATACATGCATACACACGCATACATATTTATTTATTAACAACTGCTCCCTATAGTATATGTACTGTGTACCAGGAATTATGCCGCAGAAAAGTTAGAATGTAAACAGAAAATCTAGAATTTGGGTCTATAAATGGTTGCTTAACACGAGCCAATATGGGAGAGCTTAAGTCTTTCTAGTTTCAGAGCCACATGTTACCCAGAATATAAAATAATGTTTTCCTCTTTCCTTTATATATCCATACACACAAACGTAAGAGTTTTATTGTTTTTGTTTTTAATTATGTAGCTAGGAGAGCTGTACCAAAACTGTTATCCCAGAGAATAATCACACTGAAATAGAAAGAATATAGCAGAAGCGACTGGAATTATGATAGGGATTTATCCATATTTGGATACAAATCCAGAACACTATCAAAATATTCTAGAAACATCTCATAATGAGCCAGGTTTTATTAGAATAATAGAATATTTTTTCCTATAGTTGTGTAATGTTTTTATGCTTTTAAAAGGTGATTTTATCTTTTTGTCTCATATCTTCTTCACAACAATTCTGTACAATATAGTGAAAACCAAAATAGAGTTTAAAATGTCTTATTAATTATTGAGCCAGTATGCAGTGTAAGTAGCCTGTCTATAATCCTATGTACTTATTTTTTTGTGATTATTTTAACAGTTCTTGGTATCATCTTTTTATATAATAGATGTAGTTGTGGAACTATCTAGTTTTATCTAAAGAAAACATTAGAGTTGAGGTCTTTGCAGCAATAAACCTATTTACAATACAGAATCAAGTAATTGCACATGAATTTAACTTAAGTATGTAAGAAAACTTCTCTTGGCAACATATGGCAACATAGGAGAACATCAAATAGAGAACAGGTTGTCTCTTTGTTGCCAGGTATTTAATAACTACCAGGCAGGCATAATTAAATGTTGAAATTTTATTTCAACAGCTTACTTTTGAATATGAGTTAATATATAAATTAATACTTTAAAATATCAACACTAAAATGTATTGGCAAGCAGCTGCTAAGGAATGTTTTGGGAAAGAACATTAATAACAGATGTGCAAATTCTAGCCAACAGATAATCTTAGTAAAGGTTGTAAATAGTGCTGCTCTGTTGAACAGCAGAGAAACATTCTAAAACCATATGCTGAGCAGTATGATATTTTATAGAGGACCTAAAATAAATATGTAGATTAATGAATTTTGAAGTAAAACCAGTTAACTCTGTCACTGGGTTATTGATTTAATTTCTTAGAACTCTGAGAGAATAATGTTTTGTGTTTATATTGGTTCAGAAATACATATATTTTTGTATAGCTAAGCTATTTTAATTATCAGTCAAAAACAATCACTTATTTTAGTGATTTCTATATTTTTGTGATATGAAGATACTTAAAAAGTAGGGGAGCCTGGGTGGCTCAGTTGGTTAAGTGTCTGTCTTTGGCTCAGGTCAAGATCCCAGGGTCCTGGGATGGAGCCCCACATCGGGAGGGAGCCTGCTTCTCCCTCTGCCTGCTGCTTCCCTGCTCACGCTTGTGCGAGCTCGTGCGCTCGCGCGCGCTCTCTCTCTCTCTCTCTAATAAATAAAACCTTTAAAAAAAACACACATTTCTCAGCCCCACTCCCAGAGCTGCTGATGTAATAGATTTGGGGTGGGGCACAAGAATTTGCATTTGTAACAAGTTCTTAATAATGCTGATGCTGCTGGTCTGGGAACCACAGTTGGAGAACTTACTGAGTTACACGATAGTATCGTGCAGCTTTGTACCTGACACTCGTCTGCAGTGTTGTCAACTCTGATGTTCTTGCAGGCTGAAGAGAACCATACATAAAGGTGGGAGATCTTGTGCATGAGCAGCTCAGTCCTTCCTCGTAAGGCTGTATGGGAAAGCCTTTACTAATTCCTAGTAAAAGCTTATAGAATCTCAGTCTTTCTTCTGCGTATGCACCAGGCCCTAATAATTAGGAACTCAAAGTAAGTGCTTGACATATATTGGAAAAGTTGTCAGCCTGAGAAACTCTTAAGGGGGACATAGAAAGACGAATGTGAGGTAAGGCAAGGAAACATGGAGCTGCCAGCAGCATTTTGGCAATGTGTCATACAAACAGTATTAGCTTCATGATAGAGCTAAAGAAACTTGAGTCCTGGTAGAAGTGGGGAAGATGGCGGCAGAATGGGAGGAACCTCGGCTCACTCGTCCCATGAATCTAACTAGGTAACTATCAAAGCATCCTAAATACCCCAGAAATCTACATGAAGACTGGTTGAACAAACTCCACAAGTCAATGTAGAGAAGAGGCCACACTGAAGGTAGAAAATATAGGACATGGTTTAGAGGCGAAATGGATCCTGGTTGCTGCAGAAGAGAGGGGAGCCGTGGTCTCAGAGAAGGGCAAGAGAAGAGCACTCAGGGGAACGCACAACGAGAATGTTTCCCCCATCCATTGGCTTGGAAAGCAAGAGGGGCTAAATTTCGTGGGTTCTTGCAACCAAACGGGCTTCAAGCCCGAAGTTTAAGTGTCAGTGGACTGGACTCAGAAAGTCTGGAGGCATCAGGGAATATAGAGGCATCGGTGGTGCTCTTGGAGAAGCAGACACACAACCCTGGGGACAGACAGTGTAGAAACAGCAGTCTGAGAAATGCCTGGGGCACACAGTGAGGAGATTATTTGCTCTTTTCAGAGCCTGACCCTGAGAGGCAGCATTTATGAGGGACCTCTCAGGGACCACGGGAGCGGGCTGGTGGCTGTTTCTCTCCCCGGCCAGTCAATGGTGATAGATGAGTGGAACAGAATAGAAAACCCTGAAGTGAACCCACAACTATATATGGTCAGTTAATCTTCAACAAAACAGGAAGGAATATCCAATGGGAAAAAGAGTCTCTTTAACAAATGGTGTTGGGAAAATCGGACCATTCTCTTTCACCATACACAAAAATAAACTCAAAATGGATTAGAGACCTAAATGTGAGACCTGAAACCATAAAAGTCCTTGAAGAAGGCACAGGCAATAATGTCTCTGACATCAGCCATAGCAACTTTTTTTTACATGTGTCTCCTGAGGCAAAGGAAACAAAAGCGAAAATAAACTGTTAGGACTACATCAAAATAAAAAGCTCTGCACAGCAAAGGAAACAATCAACAAAACTAAAAGGCGGCAACCTATGGAATGGGAGAAGGTATTTACAAATGACATATCCCATAAGGGGTTAGTACCCAAAGTATATAAAGAACTTAAACAATTCAACACCCCCAAAATGAATAATCCAATTAAAAATGGGCAGAAGACTTGAATAAACATTTTCCCAAAGAAAACATACAGATGGCTAACCGACATGAGAAGATGGTCAACATCACTTATCTAAGGGACATGCAGCTCAAAACTACAATGAGCTATCACCTCACACCTGTCAGAATAGCTAAAATCAACAGCACAAGAAACAACAGGTGTTGTTGAGGATGTAGTGAAAGAGGAACCCTCTTGCACTGTTGGTGGGAATGAAAACTGGTACAGCCACTCTGTACTGTATGGAAAACTGTATGGAGGTTCCTCAAAAAGTTTAAAAGAGTTAAAAGTTAAAAATATGATCCAGCAATCCCACTACTAGGTATTTACCCAAAGAATGTAAAACTACTAATTCAAAGGGATGTATGCACCCTGATGTTTATAGCAGCATTATTTATAATAGCCAAATTATGGAAACAGCCCAAGTGTTCATCAACTGATGAATGGATAAAGAAGATGTAGTGTGTGTGTGTGTGTGTGTGTGTGTATGTATGTATGCATACATTCACACACACACACACACACACACAAAATGGGATATTTATCAGCCATAAAAAAGAATGAAATCTTGCCACTTGCTAGGTGGAGCTGAGTGAAACAGATCAGAGAAAGACAAATACCATATGATTTCACTCATGTAGAATTTAAGAAATAGAAATGAGCAGAGGGGAAAAAAAAAAGAGACCAAGAAACAGACTCTTAACTATAGAGAACAAACTGATGGTTACCAGAGAGGAGGTGGGTGGTGAGGGGTTGGGGGGGTGAACTAGGTGATGGGGATTAAGGAGGGCACTTGTGATGAGCACCAGGGGTTGTATGGAAGTGTTGAATCACTATATTGCACACTTGAAGCTCATATTACACTGTGTTAACTAGCTGAAACTTAAAACTTAAAAAAATAAGAAACTGAGCCCTGAGGAGTTAAATACCTATTAAGAGGTGGCAGCAGAGTTTGAAACCAGACCTTTATTCCCTGAGTTCCTAGTAAAGGAAAACTTTAAAAAGTCTCTAACCATTTCTGATACTGCCTGACTTATTACATAAATTAATAAACCAAATACTTGATTTCAGATTGTAAATTCAACTGCCATAAACGCTGCGCATCAAAAGTACCAAGAGACTGCCTTGGAGAGGTTACTTTCAATGGAGGTAAAGTTCTTTTTCTTAATTTCCATAAAAGATCAGAAAAGGTCACAATTCTTTTATGTATTATTTTTGTATAAAGTTATATTTGCATATTTTATTTTGTTTACTTTGTTTCTTTGACTTCTTTATTTAATAAGCAAATGCAAACATCAGTAATGGTACATTTTTATTAGTCATTACACATTCCCATTTTTCCTTTAACCACCTACCGCTTTGTAGTCATATTGCCAGTGGTGCTGCATATTTTCTTCCATCTTAGACAAAAAAGACTTACTTTAACACCCTGCTGTTGTCCCTGGGGGTTTTTATAGTACTAGGACTTAACTGACTGCCTCTGTGTACCAGGCACTGTTCCACACTTTACATATATTGACATTTAAACCTAAGAACAGCCCTTTGAGTTAAGTATTTACAGATGAGTAAACTTGGGCAAAAAGACATTAAAAACTTGCCCAAGAAATGTAGCCAGAAACTTACAGAGTTAGGATTTGAACCCCTATGGTCTGGCCCCTGAATCCATAGTCATTAGAACACATTGTACTGCTTCACTGTCTCTTTCTCTATCAGTCATTCCCTAGACATTTTCCCTTGCGCGCTGGGTTCCCCCCCCCCCTTTTCAAGATTATATTAATTGAAGTGGTTACCTTTTTGGAAGGAAGAAGTAATGATTCTAAGCATAATTTTTCATTAACATTTGCATGACTGGTAAAAATTGAATGTAAGTAGTTCTATAGGAGGAAAAGCATAAGGAACAGAAATTAAACTTCTTAAGACTCTAACGTTTTCTTTAATGGCATGTTTTTATGGTTGCTGTTTAACACCATTGATAGTATGATTGGTTTTCTTACTTGGGTTACTCTGAATAAATGCAGTTTTTCTGTAGACCAAAGTCTTCTCTAAATTTATGGTCATGTCTTTTTGTACTTTTTTACTGTTTGATAAATGGATATCAAATACTATTTATATTGATTTTAAGGTACATTTGTATACTAATGAATTGAACATCTTTCAAATGTTGACCGGTTACTTAGGGTTTTTTCCTGTGTAAATTACCTTTTCCCATGTTTTGTCCATTTTTCTGTTTGTTATTGATTTGCAGAACATTGTTGATAATTCTACCCAATAATTCTTTTTTTTTTTTTTTAAGATTTTATTTATTTATTTGACAGAGATAGAGACAGCCAGCGAGAGAGGGAACACAAGCAGGGGGAGTGGGAGAGGAAGAAGCAGGCTCATAGCAGAGGAGCCTGATGTGGGGCTCGATCCCATAATGCCGGGATCACGCCCTGAGCCGAAGGCAGACGCTTAACCGCTGTGCCACCCAGGTGCCCCTCTACCCAATAATTCTTTGTCAGTTATACATGACACAAATACCTTCTCTCAGTTGTGGCTTATCATTTTTTTAAGTAGCTCTATTGAGATAATTTTTGTACTTTACACATTTTGTTTATTCACAAAGTTAGGCAGCCGTCATTACAGTCCAATGGTGGGACATTTTCACCACCCTGAAAAGAAACTGCATACATTCTAGTAGTCACTCCTCACTCTTCCCCACCAGCCCCTGGCAGCTGCTAGTCAGCTTTCTATCTCTATGGGTCTGTCTATTCTAGATGTGTCATATAAAGGAAATCATGCAATACGTAGTCTTTTGGGACTGGTGTCTCACATAGCTTGATGTTTTCAAGGTTCATCCATGTTGTAACGTGTATCAATATTGCCTTCTGTTTGTCATGAGTAACATTCCTCTGCATGAATGTACCACATTTTATGTATCAGTCAGTGGACATTTGAGTTATCCACTTTGGGGCTATGCTGAAGACTGCTATGAACACCGGAGTACAGTTTCTGTGGACATATGTTTTCATTTCGCTTGGGCAGATACCTAGTTGTGGAATTTTTGAGTCATATGATAACTCCGTGTTTAACGTTTGGAGGAGGACTGCCAAACTGTTCTCCGGAGCAGCTGTACCATTTTGCATTCTTGCCAGCAGAGTGTGAAGATTCTGACGTCTCTGCATGCTCGCCACCACTTGTTACTGTCTGTCATTTTGGCTGTGTGTGTCAAGTGATCGCTCGCTGTGGTTTTGGTTTGCATTTTGCTGATGGCTAATTGATATGCACATCTTTTCACATACCTGTTGGGCATTTTTTCATCTGCTTTGGAGAATATCTATTATTTCTCTCCTTTGCCTATTGAACTGGTTATTTGTTTATTATTGAGTTGTAAGAGTTCTTTAAATATTTGGGATATAGGTCTCTTATTTGATATATGTAAATATTTTTCCCCTTCTTTGGGCTGTCTTTTTACTTTCTTGAGGTATCATTTGTAGCACAAAAGTTTTTAATTTCAATCAAGTCCAGTTTATTTTTTCTTTTGTCACTTAGGTTTTTGAGCTTCACATAACCTAAGGTGACAAAGATTTACTCCTGTATTTTCTTCTAAGAATTTTATGGAGTTAGCTCTTACATTTAGACCTGTGATCCACTTTAAGTTTTGTATTTGGTTTAAGAAAGAGGTCCAGTTTCACCTTTGTGCATGTAGATATCAGTTGTATTAGCACCAGTTTTTGAACAGACTGACTATTCTTTCCCCAGCAAATTGCCTTGGACCCTTGTGGAAAACCAGTTAGCCCAACATACAATAGCGGTGGCTAATCGTCTCCTTTGCTTTTAGTATCTTTTGTCATAGATTTAAATTCTAATTAATCAAATTAATTTTCTCCCTTATGGTGTGCGAATTTTATATCTTCCTCAAATACTACTTTGTCTTGAATCATAAAGATATTTTCCTAGATTTTCATTAAGAGTTTTAAAGCTTTTCTTCCCACATTTAATATACTCTTTCTATTTAGATGTATTGATCTCCCATTAACATAAAACTCTGAATTCACTTAAAACTTTGCCAGAACCTTCCAGTCTGGGAGCAGATACAGATATGCCAATGGATATTGATAGCAGTGACGTGAACAGTGACGGTAGCCGGGGCTTGGATGACATAGAAGAACCATCTCCTCCAGAAGATAAAATGTTCTTCCTGGATCCATCCGATCTCGATGCGGAAAGAGACGAGGAAGCTGTGAAAACAATCAGGTAGCGCATGTGCACGGCTATGCCGCGGGCCGCTGCCGGACCCAGGGCCAGTCCAGGTGCTCCCTGGAGAAAGAATCTCTTTAAATGGAACCTAAAATGTAATTTAAAATCCAGTTAAATTGTCGCTAATTCTTTTACATGCACCACAGCATTCCTGAAATAAATTATTATCACTCTTGCCATCCACTCAACATGGGAGGCTGTAAGAATCCTTGTTTTCTTGAAGAGAAAGTGCTTTATTTAAATGTAGTCTAGATGTGACGCTCACTGTGGAGCAGCCACCACAAGGTGTCAGAGTTGAACTATCAGAGCAGCCCATTTCTTCATATAGGCAGATTATCAGATGCTAGAAATACCAGTACAAATGTGTATCTATGGACGTTGCACAAAGATGATGGTGATGAATTTGGGAGCGGTTTTTAGATTACCATGGTTAATTAGACTATTAGCACTTTGTAAAAATGCTGTTGGATTATAAAACTTCTAAATACCCCCTTATATTTATAGAAATTCAGTTTTTCTATATACACAGCTGTATAGGATGTACTACTTTGTAATAAAATGTTAATATTTTGGCAGGTTTTGTTTTTCATTGGCAACCAGGAGGTATTTAGAGAAAATGGATCATTGATCAGTCTCACATGGCTGAGTGGTCATTTATTCATTTTGGCTTATCATTAGATTATAGCTATTCCTATCATTCTCATTCTGAACTAAAACTTAATGTTTACCCAGTTTGGAGACTATCAAGAGAACTTAGCTAGCTTCCTAACCATGAATACTTCATAATTTAAGAGAAAATATTTAACTGAGACTGAAATTGAAAAACCACATGTTTTTCACACATACCTCCCAAATTGTTCCTCTAGCTATGCTGTTCCTGACCCATGTTGCAGTATTATTGATTTGACACGGTGCATTATTTATTTTTATTTTCATAATTGTTATCTGTAAATCATTTTCCTTTCAGTGTCTTCTACTAGAAATAATTTTTGCTAACAACATGAATAATGGAATTTGACATTTGAACCATGTAAATTTGGGTATAGGTGTACTTACTTTTTATCTTGTTATGAATTTACTAATTGACCATGCTGCCTAGGGGAAAAGCAGCTTTCTCAACAGCAATCCCAAATGAGACCCTCTCCCAGGCTTCACATCTTCCAGTTAGGGAGGATTCTTTCTGCTCTGTGCATTGTTTTGTGTTACGACCCTTCAAAAAATACTGATGACAAATAATGAGGACTTGCAGTATTGTCTTAGTCTTTTATAAATCAACTGTGTATCATCATAACGTGATTATTTTCTTGAGCTATTTCTAAGATATTTTGAAAAATTTTAGCTCGTTATCTTAAAGGCTGAGTTTATAGTATTTATGATTTTTTAAAAAATTGAAATTATCAATATTTTGTCATAAACTCTAAATGTTTTTTAGTCCATCAACAAGCAGTAATATTCCGCTGATGAGGGTCGTACAGTCCGTCAAGCACACAAAGAGGAAAAGCAGCACGATGGTGAAGGAGGGCTGGATGGTCCATTACAGCAGCAGGGACACCCTGGTCAGTAATCACGGACATTGTAATATGGCAGTGACACTTGGTTATGTGCTTTACTTTATGCATTTTTAAAATCAGACATTTTAGTATTCTGGAACTGTAGTTATGTTTGTAAAGAGTTTTCAAAAGGCAGAACTTTTGAAATATTTTTACAAACTAGTAGAGCAGTAGAGATTCAGAAAGCATCTGGGGATAAACCACCAAATACAAAATCTGTGAAAGAAATAATTGGTAAGATGGACTTCATTACAGTTAAAAGCTTCTGCTCTGCAAAAGACAGTGTCAAGAGAATAGACAAACACAGACTAGGAGAAAATATATGTAAAAGACTTCTGATGAAAGACCATTCTCCAGAATATCAAAGAACTCTTAAAACTCAACAGTAAGAAAACAAACAACCAAATTAAGACATGAATCAAAGACCTTAACACATATCTCACCAAAGAAGATATACAGATGGCAGATACGCATATGAAAAGATGTTCCGTATGGTATGTCATCAGGGAAATGCAGATTAAAACAGCAGTGGAATACCACTGCACACTGATTGGCATGGCCGAAACCTGGAACACTGACAACACTAGAGGCTGCAAGGACGTAGAGCAATACATGCTTCATTCATTGCTGATGGGAATGCAAAATGGTGTAGACACTTGGGAAGACAGTTTGATGGCTTCTTACAAAACTGAGTGTACTCTTACCATATGATCTAGCAGTTGCACTCCTTGCTTTTTACCCAAAGGATAGGAAAACTTACATCCACACAAAAACCTGAATATGGATGATTACAATAGCTTTATTCATAATTGCGAAAACTTGGAAGGAACAGGATGTCCTTCAGTACGTGAATTGACAGATAAACCGTGGTACATCCATCCAGACAGTGGACTGTTACTCAGTACTAAACACCACTGAGCTATGAAAAGACAGGAAGGAGTCTTAAATGCATATTACTAAGTAAAAGAAGCCAGTGTAAAAAAGCTACATACAGTATGATTCCAACTATATGACATCTGGAAAAAGCAAAACTATGGAGACAGTAAAAACAATCGGGTTGGGTGTAGGGAGCAGGTAGGCATGAATAGGCAGAAAGAACACAGAATTTTTAAGGCAAGGGAAATACTCTATAAAATACCGTAATGGTGGAAACCGGTCATTATACATTTGTCCAAACCCGTAGAATGTACAACACCAGAGTGAACCATAATGTAAAATCTGGACTTTAGGGTTATGATGTGTCAGTGTAGGTTCATCAGCTGTAACAAGTGTACCACTCTGAATAAGGATGTAGATAATGAGGGAGGCTATGCATGTGTTGGGGGGCTGGGAGTATATGAGAAATCTCTGTACCTTCCCTTTAATTACTCCATGACCAAAAATGGCTAAAGTCTTCATTTTAAAAAATAAAGAGACATGTAAAAAAAGCACATGTCAAAAAACAAAAGAAAAGACAAATGACAAACTGGAAAAAGTATTCTGAAGTCATAATTTAGACAAGGATTAATTTCATTATATGTAAAGGATAACAACCAATTGATCAGAAAAAGACCACAACACAGTCAAAGACTGGGCAAAGAGTATCAACAGAGTTCACAGTCAAGGACATACAAATGACTCTTTAGACATAAGAGCTTGATCTCATATTTAATAAAAAGTACCATTTAAAATTTTACTGAATTACCAGCTTTTATTTATCAGTGTAGCCAAGATCAAAAAGTTTAGTAACATAACTACATTAGTGAAGGTTTGAGTAAATAGGTACTCATGTGGCTGATGAAACTATAAATTGGGTCAAATCTTAGGGTGATTGATACTGTCAAGCAAAATTACGTGTGTATCTTTTGACCCGGGGGCCAGATTAGAAATGTAGCCTATAGGTAAATTACCTATCTGTGCATGTGTACCACATATGTAATTTAGTGTGCATGCATAAAATTCTCTAAAAAGATTCCTGGAAACCTACTACCATTGCTTACCTGGAGTAGGGTGGGAGTGGGATGTGAGTGGTGGTGGGAGTATACTTGTCACTCTATGTCCTTCTTATGTTTGCAGAATTTTGACACTCGTGAATTTTAAACCTATTCAGAAATACAAACTTATGAAGAGAAATGAAAGGGAAAGGAAAGATACAGGTACTTTGGAGGAATCATTATTTTTATACCTCAGAGTTTTATGTCCTTTATTTTATAGAGAAAGAGGCATTACTGGAGACTGGACAGCAAATGTCTAACATTGTTTCAAAATGAATCTGGATCAAAGTATTATAAGGTAAAGATTCCACATTTTGAAAAATCTGTACATTGAAATATTGTATATTTTCCAAATATATTCAAATAATATTCATTATTATATTGGCATATACCTACTACGACTCTGCCTAATACCATGTATAGAAGTCAGCGTTAAGTTCCTTGTTAAAATAATTGTCCTGCACCCCCTCACAATAGCCCCGCTACCCAGGGTGGTTTTTTGTTGTGTGTTCCTTTGGTTTTGGCCTGCTTATACTGATTGCCTTTTGGATGCTCTGATTTAGATTGGGCAGTTTAGTAAGTGCCATGATCATTGCCTGTCCAGAAGAGGCCAGTGTGGTGTTTGGTGTTCTCCACTGCGCCATTTTATCTTAGGCCCTGATGCCCAAAAGCTTCTTTGCCTTTGTATGGTCTTCTTTCCTTGGCTTGCTCCACACTTTGTCGTGTCACAGACGGACACCAAACAAAATTGTAGAGTGTAGCAGTTATATCCTTAAGAAAGCGAACAGAAACTAATGACTTGATTTGATCTGGTTGGGTTCTTGTAAATAATGGGGGTTTTTTTGTTTTGTTTTTGCATTAGGAAGTGGATACATGTAAATACTTGTTACATTTATGGGCAGAACCACACAGAATGTTTGAACAACCTATACTAACATTCTACTTTTGCTCTTATTTTTGTTTTATTCTCCTCTGAGGGCTGTATCTTGCAGACAGCCGCTAGCAGAGAATTGTTGAGTTGATTTAATGATGATTGGAAAGTG
Source organism: Ailuropoda melanoleuca (assembly GCF_002007445.2). NCBI lineage: Eukaryota > Metazoa > Chordata > Mammalia > Carnivora > Ursidae > Ailuropoda > Ailuropoda melanoleuca. The sequence goes on from NC_048221.1 coordinate 114,700,043, forward strand.
ACAAGTATTGGATATAGGGGCAGTGACCCTCCATGATCCTCTCCTTCCTTGTAGTCTAATGACCTGCTGCAGGCCTGAACCACTGGCTTAGCGATTATACTCCACGCTCTGCCTTCGGCGTTGCTGGGCAGGCAAATCATTCAGGGCAGATACTATCGTAAGACTTGACCACGTGTTCCATGTACCACATACTTGTGTTCATCTTAATGCATTCATTAGAAATGCATATCTCTGATTGTTTAGTGTATTCGAAAATAAAAACAAAGATGTATTCATAGTTTTTAATGCCTAATTTTTTACTTCAGGAAATTCCACTTTCAGAAATTCTCCGCATATCTTCGCCACAAGATTTCACAAACATTTCACAAGGCAGCAACCCACACTGTTTTGAAATCATCACTGATACTATGGTATACTTTGTTGGGGAGAACAATGGAGACAGCTCCCATAATCCTGTTCTTGCTGCTACTGGAGTTGGAGTTGATGTAGCACAGAGCTGGGAAAAAGCTATTCGCCAAGCTCTCATGCCTGTTACCCCTCAAGCAAGTGTTTGCACTTCTCCGGGGCAAGGGAAGGATCACAGTAAGCAATAACCTTGTTGATGGCTTTTTTCCCCCTCTGGTTCTTAAGCATTTCGTGGGTATGGTTGTGTTTCTGTATGTATTTTTTTTTTTAAGATTTTATTTATTTGAGAGAGAGTGAGAGCGAGCATGAGCGGGGGTGGGAGGGGACAGAGGGAGAAGCAGACTCCCTGCTCAGTCCCAGTCCTGGGACTCCAGGATCGTGACCTCAGCCAAAGGCAGATGCTTAACTGACTGAGCCACCGAGACGCCCCTCTGTGTGTATTTCTAATGCTCACTTTAAGCTTCATCTGTACTAACCAATATTGTTAGTTAATTCCTTTATATAGTTATGTTAGTTATAATGTATACATATAATCCCCAGAGCTAGGTTCCAGAGTCAGTCTCCCTACATTCAAATCCTCCCTACATTCAAATCCTGGTTCTGCCAACCTGTTATATGATCTTAGGCAAAACCTTACCTCTCTGTAATAGTACCTACTTTATGGGGTTGTGTCAGCATTGAAGGAAAGAGAACCAGTGATAGAACAGTGTTTGGTGTCCATGAACTCTCATTGGATTAAGCAAACTACTACTATTTTGCTTCATAGTGGGATATAAACAGGTGATAAAGTATTATGGTTCATGTCATACTTGTGAAATCTGTGAAGTCAGATATGCTATTTTTCTTTAAACTGAATTAAAACATTCAGAAACACCAAAAAATTATTGATATTGGTTCTTTGCACCAATAAAATTTATAAAATAAAACCTAAATTTGATAAAGGATCAAGTGAAAGCTATAATATGATGTCACTTTTATGCTATTGATGTTATAGTATTTATGGGGAGACATCATTCATTAGAAAATTAGACAAATAATATTTAAATCGAAATAAGTATCAACTATTTCCTAAATGTACTTTATTTCAGTTCACCTGTATTATTTCATGCACCTGTTCTTGGATTTATGCTAGACTCTGAGCTATAATACAAAAGAAACACAGAAATTAAGGGAGCGAGGACATACAGAAGTTAGTGTTAAGTAGTAGCATAAAGCAGTAGAGTGCAGACGTGAAAAATGCATTACTTGGGGGGGTGCAGGTGTGGATAGGAGGAGTAAGCAGAGACTTCATGATAGGAAAAAATCTGATTTGGACCTTGATCTTGGATCTCAAGTAGGTTAGGATAGGAAAAATTAAAGGGAAGGGTGGAGGGGGGTGGTGTTACTCTAGTTAAGGAGACTGCTATGATCAAAGGGATGAAAGTAATGACTGTGAACATGTTTGGTGTTTTATATTGATTCTTAAGAGGGTGAATTAGATGGATATTTACAGTGCTTCTCAAGTTTTGGGGGATTGTAGACAGAACTCTGATATCGTAATTAAAGCCATGGACCTTTTCCCCCAGAAAATAATACAGGGACTTAAACACAAATTTTATGTATAACTGAATATAGGGACCTTCTCCATTCTCCAGCCCATCCATGGACCTCCTTCCTCGGGTTAAGAGTCTCTAAAAGCAGAATTGCAGAAGGGTTAAGAGTGAGTGAGGGTGCTGGAGAATGAAAGCACAGTCGCCGCTTACTGGCTATGTGATCTTGGTCTCTGCAGTCGCTCATCTAAAGTGGGAGTAATCATAAATGTATATAATGCACTTAGCACAGTTCCTGACGTATTAGTACTAGTATCGCTGGGTTGTTGGCTGCTGCTGCTGCTTTTCCTGGAGTGGCGTTCTGGGAAGCAGTAGAAAATACAACTAGGTGGAGCTAGACAGTGGAGGCCTCTGAAACAAAGTCAGTATTGACTTACACTAGGAAAACGGAATGACTGAAAAACAAAGCTTTAGACACTTTAATATAGTTGATGCTGTGTCTTGTTTGTTCGTTAATATTTAATATTTGAATTATTTAAAATATTTTAAGATTGACTTAATATTTTTAAATGCAGTCTTTGATAGTAATGTTACTTATTTTTGATGTATGCTTAACATTTTCTTGTTTTAAATTTTTACATTTGGGATCATAAATGAAATTTCACATCTTCTTTGAGTTCTCTCAGAGATTCTAGATCTAGTCTCTTACTCACTTAACATGTGGCCCTTTTCTCTTTTTTGTCACTTACTTCCTTTGCTTACCAAAGTAATAAAGACATATAAGCTTTACAGTAATATGGAATATAAAATGAGAAAGTCCTTCCTGTACACTTGTAACACACCCTGTTATTCCTGCTCCTATATCTCCCCCCTCAGAAAACCATTATTAACAATTTGGTGTATATTTCTTGTATCTTCTTGGTTTGGGGAGAAGGGAAGCTGTGACTATTTAATTTATTTAATTTTAACTTATTTAATTAATATGTATCATATATATTTCAATGTCAGTATGTAGATTTATCTGATTTTTAATTTTTTTTTATTAAAGTAATGCATGCTTTTTATGTTTTAGAAAATGCAGGCAGCATAGAAGTATATAAATACTAAAGTCTTTGTTCTCCAACCCTTACTGTCTCATTCACCAGAAATATCATATACTCTTTGTTTTTAATTCAAATGCTGTTGCCTTACAACTTGCCTTTCTAACTTAATATGCCATGGATAGCTTTCTAACTCAGTATGGATAGCTCTACACCATTAAATGTTTAGATAGTATTTCTTTGTGTGGATGTATCATATTTTATTTGACCAGTTTCTTGTTGATGGGTTAATACTGGGTGTATGGATAAATTTTTTTAAAGAACATAATTACATTAACTGTATGTTAACCAGTTTTTAAAATTTAATATGCTGTGGGCATTCACCTGTCAGCAAATGTTAATATTAAGTCATATAACAAATTTCTCATACATCATTCTTCTGTTTTACAGAAGATTTATCTACTAGTATTTCCGTATCTAATTGTCAGATCCAGGAAAATGTGGTAAGTAAAAATTACAGCTAAAGTATGCAAATTGGGTAATTAAAATAGGTAAAATAAGATGTGAAAATCTTATTAGGGAAGCAAGTTCAAGAGACAAAAAACTCTTGGGGTGCCTGGGTGGCTCAGTCATTAAGCGTCTGCCTTCCGCTCAGGGCGTGATCCCAGCATTCTGGGATCGAGCCCTGCATCAGGCTCCTCCGCTGGGAGCCTGCTTCTTCCTCTCCCACTCCCCCTATTTGCGTTCCCTCTCTCTCGCTGGCTGTCCCTCTGTCTGTCAAATAAATAAAATCTTTAAAAAAAAAAAAAAGACAAAATCTCTTAAATACAGAGAACAAACTGGTGGTTGCCAGAGGGGAGTTGGGTGGGGGGATGGGTGAAATAGATAAAGGGAATTAAGAATACATTTATCTTGATGAGCACTAAGAAACATTTAGAATCACTATAAATCACTATATGGTACACCTGAAACTAATATAACACTGTATGTTAATTATACTTGAATTAAAAAAAAGTTCATAGGCCAAAGTATTGAGCACCTGGCCTAAAGCCACCAGCTAGATTTTGTGGCTGATAACTACTCTAAGGATTTCTGCTTTATGAAGGAAACTAAGGCAGATGTTTTAAATTGTGAAAATAAAGATAACTTTTTCACAAGTGATAGTAGACTATTACATAGTGATAGACTAGTGCAAAGAGAAGGGAGAGATTACTTCTTGCTGGGTCAGCAGGGAAAGCTTCCTCAAGGAAGTGAAACCTGAGCTGTGCCCACCAGGGTGGAAAGGAATTTGGGCTGAGAGGATGAGGGCGGGGAACAATAGTTCATGCAAGTTCAGGGACCAGGATGGGCAAATAGAGGGAAGCAGGACATACAAGACGTTTAAGGAATAGTGAATAGATGAAGTTTGGCCGCTGTATGTAGGTACGTGTTAGGGATTATGACAGGGGTCAGCATACTTTCTATAAAGGAATACATAATATTTTAGGCGTTGGGGACCATACTCAATTACTTGACTCTGCCATGGTGGTGAGAAAACATCCATAGGAATCATCCTAAAGGAATGAGCACGATTGTGTCCCAGTATAACTGAATGGACACTTGAATTTGAATTTTCTATCATTTTCACGTGTCAAAAGATACTATTATTATTTTCCCTTTTTTTTTTTTAACCATTTAAAATGTAAAGTCTATTCTTAGATCAGGAGCTGGTATAAAAAGAGCCAGCAGGCTGGATTTGGCCTACAAACTAATTTGCCAACCCTGGATTAGAAAGAAAAAAGACTAGAAAAAGAAGTCATAAAATAATTCATTGGCTATATATAAATTTCTCTGATAAAAATCTCGCCATCTTCCACTTGGGGCATCCAGCTGTAATACCTCTGTAGCATACAGATGTTGGCTTTCCAAGATTGCAATGAAGATGGGATATCCAGTGTCGTGTTACAGGGAATAAAGGGTTTCAAGGAGATGTAATCTGTCTATGTCTTGTAGTGGTAGGTAGAATAGAAACCAGATTCTTGGGGAGGGAAAGAGGGATATAATACAAACATGAGATCACTAACTTTGAAGGATGCACCAAGAACTTGAGGGACATGCCCATTCATAGCTGAGAAGGGAGAAGGTTCAGAGCTGGTCTTTGTGAAAAAACCTTTCCAACAGTTATTATTTGACTAGTGGATGTTCCCTCATCTAATTTGATTAGAACCAAAATTTCGTTGGTTAAACAAAAAGTTGATTAAAGTTGGGAAGCCTATAAAAATGATTCTTATAAACCTTAAAGTGTTCATTATACCTTAAAATATGCATATATGCACATTGGTTGATTTGCTTTTGTTACAGGGCTGAGACTTTAAGTATGGATCTGCTAAGTAGAGTTCCACTTTGTCTTTCTTGCTTCAACCACATCTGTAATGAGTTCTGATGCTAATCACCCTGATTTCGTGCAGACTTCACAGGTTCAGGGCTCAGTTCCTAACAAGGCTGCCCTCATTTGAGACACCAGCCGCAGGTGCAGGAGCCCCCAGCTCACCCATACTTCTGACGAACTGGCTGCAGAGTCCAAGGGTTCCCACGCTGAGGTTCAGTAATTCACTAGAACGACTCAGAACCAGGAAAGTGCTGGACTTACGATTACAGCTTTATTATAACAGATAAAAATCAGGACCAGCCAACCAAAGACACATACGGTGCTGTCTGGGAGAGTTCTGAATGTAGAGCTTCTGTATTCTGTCCCTGAAATCGGGACATGCGGCCCTACAGCACACTGATCTGTCACCAGCCTGGAATGTTACCTGGGCCTTAGTGTCCAAAGTTTTTGTTGGAGTTTCATTAAGTAGGCATGATTGACTGACTCACTGGCCACACGATTGAACTCAGTCTCCTACCCACCTTCTCCTCCCCTGAGTTTGGACTAGTTCAAAGCCCCAACACTCTAATCACGTGCTGGGTCTTTCTGGCTATCCTCCCCCATCCTGAATCATCTGCGTTAGCATAATTTGGGTGTGATCCAAGGACTCAAGAATAACATAACATAAGATACTCCTATGACTTGGGAAATTCCAAGGATTTAGAGTCTCTTAGGAACCAGGGACAAAGGCCGGTCAAGTTCTTATTATGCACTCTGTAATTTCCAATTTTTGTTTCTTTAAAGTAGAACCAGGGGTACTTATGAAATATTCTGAGAACAGAATCTTCATTTCCACAGTCTTTGGTATTTATTTTGCTCACAAATAGGTTGACAGCTATTGTTGGCATCTCACCCTTATGGAGTTATTTTTCCTTTTTTTTTTTTTTTTTTTTTTAGTTAGCACAAGCAGGAGGGGTGGAGGGAGAGAGAATCTCAAGCAGACCCCATACTGAGCACGGAGCCCAATGTGGGGCTCGATCTCACTATCCTGAGATCAGGACCTGGGCCGAAACCAAAAGTCAGATGCTTAGCTGGCTGCACCATCCAGGTGCCCCCTTTACGGAGTTTCTAAAACAACTTCATTTTCATAGCAATCTGTCATGTTTCATTGACTTACATAGTACACATATTTAATTTTTTGTAATTAAAGTATATGATCTATAACAAGTACATTTGGTGTAATGGGTTTGGGAACAAAATCAGTTTTAAGAGTTACTCATTGGGATACCACACCCATTTTATTAGGCGACTATAGACATCAGTCAATATATTCTTTTCAGAGGGAATGGAAAGTACATGTTCTGGTGAGTTAGTAAAGAAAAGTTGTTAGGAGAACCTCTACAAGTAAGCAGTACTTATTTGACCCTGATATGTCCTGAATTATTTATCTTTTTAATAGATTTTTATGTTTCCCTAATACATCATAAGCCTCTTACAAATTAGCTACCTTTTACAGAGTCCTCTATACAGTTAGGGCTCAATAAATGTTGAAGACAATAATAAAATCACTGACATATTTTAAATTAGGAGGGACCTAGAGATGCAGACCGATACTTTTTTACATATGAGAAAGCCAAGTGCCAGGGAGTCAACAATTTAAGATTACCTGATTTCGACAGAAATTAGGAAATCAGATTTATAGATTTACTGATTTTTATATGCCAGGCCCTGGACTTGACACTTGGTATATATCTTCATTTAATTTACTTAAAAATCCAGTGAAAATAGATGTTATTATATCCCCTTTACCATTGAGAAATTGAGGTGTGCGATTCTGTTTATTTAATTGAGTTACTGCCATGAGATAGGCACTGGCGGGGAGTGTAACACTGATGGAGCCGGAGCGCCTGATTTCATGCAGACTGTGGCCCAACACAGACAAGGGAGTCCCTGATTGGAGCACTCGGGAGGGGACTGGAGAGCGCCCACCAAGAATATTCCCACAGCAACAGCAATATGGAGCACCAAGAAGGGAGGGAGGGAAGAAGACTGGGGAGGGATCCGAGTTACAGACTTTCTCACACATACCCTTTTCATCAGGCTTTCAAAGTGAGCCTAACCTCAATATGAATCTTCTGAGTTTTTCTCTCAAATCAAAGATAGCAAATCTTTTTAATGGTGAAATAGGTAAAATTTATTTTTTTATGTTAATTTACTTTTTACAAATCATTACTAAGGACAAGATTTTCTTTTCAAATCATTTTTCCCCCAAAGGCCTTCTTACAGAATCCATTATTCTTGCACATTTAAGAGTCATAGTATTAAAATTGGGCTTTTCTAGGACATGGAAAGTCTATGTTCATAAAATATTTGTTAGGAAACTTGGCTGCGTCTCTCATAAAAACAAAAATGTGTTCAGTATTAGAATGAAAGGACTCAGAGATGTTGACAGTGTTGGCTGGAGGGAAATAATGCTGCTTGCTCTTTCCTAAATAGGACATTAGCACTGTTTACCAGATCTTTGCCGATGAGGTGCTTGGTTCGGGCCAGTTTGGTATCGTCTATGGAGGTAAGCAACTGCAGCCTGTTGCATATTGTACATACGCCAGAAAATTGTGAAATTTAAAGACCTTTGTTAGCTGTTGTGTCTTGTCACAATTTTGTGGCTTTTTTCTGAAGGGTTGACTTGCATTCTTTTAGCTCCACCCTTTGTACTGTAACTGAGTATTCAGTCCTTAATTGCAACCGCACACTTTACAGAGTCACAGAAAGAATTAGGAAATTAGTTTTGCAGTAGTCTTACTTTATCCTTTCTTGTAGCTCACTCATAAGATGTTTGTGAGGGAAAAATAAATGGCTTGAAGCTTCTATTGGGCTGTGTGGGCTCATCTATCCAAGGATATGCCCTACTGGATTTCCAGCATAAATGGCCCCATTCGTCTGCTGTTGCCATGAATCACTGTGACTCATGATATTGGCAGAGTCATTTAAGCTCACTTTGCATTAGTATCTTCATCTGTTTAATGGAGCTAACAAAATTTGACCTGCATAGCTCACAGGGTTGTTAATTAAGCCTAATGTACGTAAATGTACTTTATAAGCTATGATCTAAGGCATGAAAGAAATGTTAAATCCTATTCCTCCCTTTCTGACACTCTTTAAGTAGTGTCTCCTAGTTGGCCTTTCTGCCTCAAGGCTTGCTCTGATATGTGGTTAAATAACTGTGCTGACTCAGTGAACCTAGACTAAAACTAATTCATTGATAAGATGTTTCTATCTTGACAGTGTCTGAAGACTAAGAGCAGTTAACTGTCATTTATTTAATAAGGTAGATTATTTTTCAGCAAACAAGTTCATTCACATTTCCTGCCATTTCAAGTAATGAAACTGCCTTTATTAGAAGCAACTATTATTAAGGGAAAATGTAATTTACTTCTTAAAATTAAAGATGAGTGAAGGAGAAAGAACAAAATCAGCCAAAGAAAAGATATCTAAGAATAAATACATAATCAGTTTCAGTCTTTGTTCAACTTTCTGATAAAGCTTTTATATTGCATATGAGCTGTCAATTTGCTTTTTCTTTCTTTTCTATACTTTTTTTTTTAAAAAATAGGAAAACATAGAAAGACTGGAAGGGATGTGGCTATTAAAGTAATTGATAAGATGAGATTCCCCACAAAACAGGAAAGTCAACTCCGTAATGAAGTGGCTATTTTACAGGTAAAAAAACCAAGTTGCTTTGTATTGGTTTTAATTTTTGATTTGTGAGTTTTCAAGTGCAAGTATATTTAGCATGCTGTGAAGAAGGCTTGTTTTTTCTGTTTTCATCTTATGACCTTTGGGCTCAGTGGGAGGCTGGTGGGCTTCTACGTTAAGTCCTTAAGTCTTTTTTTTAAAAAGGAAAAATTAAGTTCTAGTAATCTAGGAGTTACAAGAACTGCCATTAGGATAGTACTTTAGAACACATTTTCATCAGTAAAATCTTAACAACAACAACAAAAGTAAAAACTTATAATTCATCACTCCAGAAGCTCAAAATACTTGGATACTTGTGTCCCCACATTTGACGAGGTCAGCGCTGTGGCCATGCAGTGCTCACAGATGATGGGCTTCGTTATTATAGCAATTGCTATAAAAATAAAGTCTGCTTAAAAATTGTGTACCTTTTCACAGTAGCATTTGATATTTTATTAATTTAAAACTCTAAAGATTTAATTTTATAATGTTTTAGTCCATTAAGGTATATTTTTAAAGATATATTGGCAATAACATAACTCCCATTAAATAAATCACCGTTTTTATTTTTATCTAACATTTTTACCTCTTTTGGGGGTCATCTGGAAGAGTAAAATGTAGCTTTATCTTTATTTTCATGAATATCCTATAAATTATAATATGCAAATGTCTATTCACTGTGTAGCTTTTGCATAATATTTAAGAAGACACAGCATACTGAACTTAGGCTTCCTTGAAGAAGCAGGTAAGAAACTTAACACACTCAGGATTCATTTCACATGTATTACATTATTGGTTACCAGCAGTGACATTTGCCTCCGTGTTTTCAGAGGAGTGATCATCAAAAGATTGTGGTCTACAAGCTACCTGTGGTCCCTTCAAGGTCACTTCCTCCTATACAACTTCCTTCATATAGAAAATTAATAGCATTCAGACTGTATTAGGATGTGGATATTGGTAGCGATCTTTTTTCACATCTAATTCTGGAATCGTGCTCACTGTCCAACTAATACACAAAAAATAAATATTAAGGATACATTCTTAAGGCTTGATTCATCCTGGTCACTGATCACAGACACATTTCTAAACTACACACTGCAGTTTTTTTGCCCTGTGTTACAGCTGTGGCTATAATTAAATTTAGGGATTTCCGGATAATGCACAACGCAACAACGGTAGTACAGCCTTCTGGTTATTTTCACTGATGCCGCTCTGTGGGGAATACAGTTCAGTGATTGTAGTATGTCTCCAAATATACTATTTTCTTCTTAAATTTAATACCATAGTTTTTGTTGTAGATTGTTTTCAAATTGTTTATATATAAATTTATATTTTTTTATTTAGTCAGTGGCTTACTTTGTGCCAGAAACTGTACTTAATAAGTACTTTTTCTTAACATCACCCAACAGGAAGAGGACAGGTTTAGAGTTTGAATCGAAGTCTCTCTGCAAACCACATGCTCTTTCTACTCTACCTCATTGGACCTGTTGTGTGTGTGTGTGTGTGTGTGTGTGTGTGTGTGTGTATGCGCGTGCGCGCGCGCGCATGCACGTGTGCACACACTTTTGTAAAATTGTGACTTCATTTCCTTTGCAATATATAAATTCAACAAATTCTATATATAAAGATCAGCTTTAGCCTACTTTGTATTTGAATTACAGTTCTCTTGGAACAATCAAATGTGGTAAAAACATTTCTTAAAGGAAACGTTTTTCAAATACTCATTTGCTGAAATTCATTACACAAGATTTAGTCATATGAGCATTTCAGCTAGCCTCTTTTACATGGATTAAAAGGAACGTACTGCACTCCTCCACTCACGCACTGCACCCTTTGGTTCCCCACCTCCCCTCCCTGCTGTGTCCTCCTAACTTTTTAGTCTTTGCCCCTGATTCTTCTTGCATGTAGTCCTGATTAAACAACCTAAAAGGCTGCCCGAACCCCACCTGGTAGTTGAAGCTGGTACTGTTGGTTCCTTGCAGCTCCATGGACATCCATGGTTTTTTCCCCCATGTCCTCACCTTTATAAAGAAAGGTTAGGGGGTAAAGACTAAGCGTCTTACTGAGACTATTGTTTTGGCCTTTCCAATGGCAGGGAGGAACAATTCTAGAATCATTGATAAAGGAGTGACCTTATAGTTTACCCAGGAACATCCAGCCTCTCTCTTGCATGCTTGGTTATAATCTCTGTATTTCTGTCAGTTTTGTTTACTCATGAATCCAGACTACCTACATAGTACCAGCTGCATAGCAGATACTCATTTAATACTTACTGAATAAATGTGTTTATATGGGGGATTACCTATAACGTTTTGTTAAATTTTTTAAATGGAAATGTGGAATGGTTCCATTTGTATGGTTTCTTAAGGTAATGTGTACTTTGCACATGTGTACATACAGTTACGTAAAGGATCCATGCTTACATGAACTGTAACGTGGCACATCTGCTGGGGACTGTGTTGTGGGGCAGGAAAGAAATGGAGGCTTTTTACTTCTGTTTCATAGGGGTGTGGTAATATAAAATGTCTTTGCTCTTGCCTGAAGCAGGTGGGTTATAGAGTAGTAATGGGAGAAAATGTATGGCGCGCTCATGGCTCCCTGTGTAAATGGGAAAATGTCATCAGAAACTTAAGAGGGAAATTTCTGGTTTGAACACTGGGGTATAAATTCACCATTTTCCCCTTTTTCTTTTTGGAAGTCACCTAAAAGCTACAAGAAAAATGATAAACAGAAATTTAAAAAAAAAACTAACAGAAGAAAGTTCAGACCTATAAAATAGGTAGAGGAGTTTTTCCAGAAACACCAGAGACAGAGGCAGGGGTGCATGCAGGAAGAGGCATCACAGTAAGGGCTGTTTTTGCTGGCTCTTTCTGAGACGTACAGTTGTGACATCCTCTCCAGGTGCCTCCTCAAATAGAAGTAAGCCAAGGGGGTCATGATCTGCTAAGATTTAATTTAAGAGAGAACACAGTAAGTGAAGGGAAGAAGGGCACTTCAGTAGTGGAAGAGTGCAGCTCACACCAAGTAACAGCAGCAACCTTTATAAAGGAAAACTAGAGAGGAGACGGGGAGAAGCTAACAAGCACATCAGTAGTTCTGGCAGATGAAGTAGCCCAAACTAGGAACATGGGAGGCCTAACCAGTGTAAGGTAATCCAGCCACTTTATACTGAAGTGTGTGCCCTAAAAACAAAGCACAAAGAATACTTCATTCATTCAAAACAGGATAAATAGTATTCTTTGATCCTAATGCTGTAAAACTAGAAATAAATTACAAAATCAAAAAACAAAAAGCTCCTATCACCTGAAAATTTTTTAAATATCTTAATTCTTAAAGAGCAAAATCGAGATTTCAAGGTATTTAGAAAATAATTGTGAATATACTATATATCAGCTTTGAGACTACTCAGAAAATTTATAACCTCAAATATTTACACAAGAATGAATAAATGAATTAAGAATCCAACTCAGGAGGTTAAAGAATGAACAATAAAGGAAAGCAAAAATAAGAGAAATAAGAACATCTTGGGGAGACGAACACAAATACTGAAAAAAATTTAAAGGCATTTTACAGATGCTGCCTTGTCCAACTCTATCAAATAAATTTGAAAACCTGGAGAAAATGATGCTCTATAATTTACCAAAAGAATAATTTACCAAGAATCTCCAGAGGAAATAGGACATTTAAATAAATAGAGGAAGTTAAGAGACAATAATGTTATAGCATACTTTTTGTGTGTGTGTGAATTGTTTATGGGGGGGGTAGAAACTTACAACTACAGCATGGGGACAGCCAGCCACACTTCCAGCTCTAAGCTGATCAAAGCTGTGGTATTCTGAATCTTCCCCTGCTCACTATTATCACACCCATGTCATTTTTACCATAAAATTGTCATTTTTTATTTTGCTGTTTGGAATACCATCTCATTAAATTGTTTTAAATTGATTCGTAAACAGTATTTTGCACTTGCTAGTCATTTTTTAAAACACCAGCTATAATTCAGCCATTGAGCTAAAATGACTAAGACAGTCTCTGCTGTCAGGGAACTTACTAGGGTACAGAGGAAGATGCATACATGACACAGTACCATGGGGTAAATACTGCTGCGTGTGTATATAGTGTTAGGTGAAAACTACTGCAGTCATCCCAAAAACAGGTAATGTGAGCTGAAACTAAAGCCGCTACAGTGGGAATTGATAGGTGACAGCAGATTCAAAAAACATTTTAGAGCTGGTGCTCAACCTAAGCCAAAAAGTTTGTTGTCTTAGCACAATTAGGTACCTATAATAAGGTAAAAGTATAAGAAAAAACATAGTTATAATAATGAGTAAAAGTTTAACACTTGGGCCAGTAGAGCATGTTTAAAATTGAATAGGGAGAATGAAGCCATATTAGTGAAAATATGAAAGTCCACACAGAGGAATAGATCGATGTCCAGGAATAAAAAGCCACTGAATATTTTTGAGCATGGCTGACTCACGATAATTTGCTTTTGAGGAAGGTTTTTTGTTTTTATGTTTTTAACCAGTAAGATAGATTGCTTTTTTATTAGCAGAAAGTCTCACATTCAACTTTGTATTTCTCCAACCCTGGTAACATAGTGGTGCTCAAGAAACATGAGATGATGGAGGTTGAGATCTTGGGCCTGAAAGAGGGAAAACCAAACAGAGGTATGATTGAGAATCCAGACTTCGATAAATAACTACCTTAAAACTGCCATCTCTTGAGCACATAACCTCCACAGACACAGCCCCGAAGAGCCAGAAGTCTGTGACTGGCTGAAGTCTGATCGGCAGTTGGCGCCTCTTGACGGACAGCATAAATTAGCATAGTGTTAGAAGACTAAAAAGATGAGAAAGAAAAAATAGTAGTAGTAATAGGACAGAGGCACTCACGTAATCCATTGGGAAGACATCCTTTCCCCTCAGCGCACCCACTGCACTACAGATCTTGGAAAATCCGAATCCATGATCCTGTTGGTTTGCTTTTACTGCTTATTTTTCTGTTTTTCTTTCTATGCCATGTATTCCAGACAGTCACAGTACATTGTTAGATATTTGCATAGTAAAACTGTTTTTCTACTGAAGTTGGTCATATAAATGTCCTGCAACTCTTCAGAACTTGCACCATCCCGGGATTGTAAACCTGGAATGTATGTTTGAAACTCCAGAGCGAGTTTTTGTAGTAATGGAAAAGCTGCATGGAGATATGTTGGAAATGATTCTATCCAGTGAGAAAAGTCGACTTCCAGAACGAATTACTAAATTCATGGTCACACAGGTATTTTAACTGTTTTCGTTTTGTTTGTTTTTTTTTGAAACAAGAGAATACATGAAAACAAATTAAATAGCAGTGCTCTTACATGTCGGGATATTGTGGGAATTTTTAACCTTGAAAAACAGAGTAACATTCAGTTAAAACTAAATGAACTGTAGTGAACTTTTCAAATTATCATAGCATTCCAGAGCTCAGGTGGGTGTTTAGCTATGAATTTTTTCCAGGCACTGAAAAAATTCTGTGTTCTTCAATAACAGATTCTTGTTGCCTTGAGGAATCTACATTTTAAGAATATTGTGCACTGTGATTTAAAGCCAGAAAACGTGCTGCTCGCATCAGCAGAGCCATTTCCTCAGGTGAGATACTGTCTAGAACCTTTGTAAGTATCTGACAGTCTTACAGAGCACCCATGTAATGAAAGAGTGCTGTAGTTCAGATATACAACTATCTTAACAGAAGTAATTAACCTCTAACTGCCAGGGAGGATTAATACGTGAAATAATTTGAACTCAGATCTTACTAATTATGTTGTTTATTTTCATTAAGATTTTTTAGACTTAACCAGACCTCGAGGAATAACTTTTTGCACATAGAGTGCAGTTTACTTCTCCCTGTGGGTTGGGTTGGGAATGAAGCCAGGAGAATCAGTCTTGGCTGGTGCCTGGTGCTCAGGACAAATTCCCCATAAAATAAAACGGGTAATGCCACAGTGGGGGGACACTAGATTTTGGGGGGGGCACTAGATTTTGAGGCAGGCAGCCAACACCCCTTCTGCTCTAGAGTACTTTATTTCAAACATTTTCACCAAGAATTACATTTCCCATTACTGCTGTCACTCACACATGTATATCCCGTGTGTGTGTGTGTCCGAGTCCTGTGTGTGATGCATTGATTTTTTTACTTGGTTAAACTTCATTTCACTAAAGAGTGTTGATCTTGATCCAGAATTATTTTATAACCTAAAAAAATGCTTCATAAACCCAAAGTTTGAAACAATCTTCCTGAGGAATATATGTTGGCAGTACCTATAAATATTTTTCATGCTTGTCATTGGTGAATTCTCTCATCAGCTAGAATATCTATTGCCAACCTATTACATATATATACATTTGAAAAATGCACAATTAGATGGCTAGACTAAGGACAATTGATTATTTCGCTTGAGTTAAATACAACTCAAATTGTCTTTCAAAGAAAAAGAGTATTTTTTAAAATTATTCAACTCTTAGAAGGAAGTAAGCCTATTCTTCTATAATGCCTGTGTGGTTAAAAGGGATTCCCTATCATTGTAAGGTTAAAAAAGGGTTTCCTGACAGTTGGTGTGATGTTTTAAAGTGTTTCCATACATTATCATCTCATTTGATCTTCAGAATAGTCTGGGCAAAGGATGCACACCCCTACAGTGAGGCTAAACTTCATCTTTCTGACCTCCGTTATGAACAAAGGGAAAATAACATCATTTACTTGACATTCCTTGTTGCTCAAGTGCTAGCCACGGCCACACTTCCTTATTCAGTTGCCAAACTGCCATGGTATCTTTTCTTTATGAAGATATTGCCTGAAATATGGCATTTAACAAAAAGAGAGTTCACATGTCTTCATGGTCAATAATCCTGTTCTTCTAGGACTCAGAGAGGGAGCCACATTCAGTAATGACACGGCACAGTTATCATAAAAACATGCACCAGGGTCCGTGTCCTACTAATAGCAAGAAGCATTTGAATACACCTTCATCTTTGCTTTCCAGCACTGTTTATACCATTGGTTGTAGAGGCCAAGTCCCTTTTTTCTCAATTTATCATAATGCTTTTTGTGAGACATTTTGTGAGTCAGGGCATTTCCTCTGGAAAGTACTTGGCATTTGCTTGTTCAGCATGCATGTGTCATTACTCCCCCAAATCCAAACTTCCTCTAGAAGATGGGCAGCAAGGTAAGTATTCTGAGCTCTGCCAAGCTCATCACACTTCCAGAACGGATGTTGTTCCCAAAAGGATAGTGTAGTGACTGTGGCTACCTTCAGACAGAACTTTTTTCAGATCCAAAATCTGACTAGCCATCATTTGTTGCACAGTCCTAGAAAACGCCTTTGCTCTTACTCTTTCAAGCAGTCTCTAGCATTGCTCTTCCATGGGCTACATTAATAGTTCTCTTGACTACACCTCAGTTTATTTGCCAACTGATAGTAATCCTTGAGAATATAGATTCTAGAATTAAACAAAAATAAAGGGTCTGTTTTTAAATACCAATTTACTTTTCATTCAGGAAACATTTATTGAGTACCTTTATGTGTCCAGTCACTACAAGGTCACTGGGGATTCAGAAATGAGACACGTAATTTCTGCTTACAGATGGAAAAGTAGCTCCTTAAAAGCCAAATGCTAAAAAAAATCAGCACCCTTCAGTTTCATCAAAAAAACTTTGACCGCTTAGATCACCAGTCTGGTTTTTGGCATTCTGTAAGCTAGAACATAAAAGTGGTTTTTTGAAATAAGCGCTAGGCAAGCTCTTCCTGCTAGGTCAGTAATAGATCAGGAGGTTATAAATGTTTCTGCCTTTTGGGAGAAGGGTATTTTACAATTTCCCTATCTGCATTCATTTGACATTCATAATCCGTACAGTTGGCAGGTATGTTGAAATGATTCAGTGTCATACTTAGGGACAGGTGTGTGTAGAGATTGATAGATGAAAATACAAAATTAACATCTTTTTATTTCCAGGTGAAGCTGTGTGACTTTGGTTTTGCACGCATCATTGGTGAAAAGTCATTCAGGAGATCTGTGGTAGGAACGCCAGCATACTTAGCCCCTGAAGTTCTCAGGAGCAAAGGTTACAACCGTTCTCTAGATATGTGGTCAGTGGGAGTTATCGTCTATGTGAGCCTCAGTGGCACGTTTCCTTTTAATGAAGATGAAGATATAAATGACCAAATCCAAAATGCTGCATTCATGTACCCACCAAATCCCTGGAGAGAAATTTCTGGTGAAGGTAAAAAAAAAAAAAAAGCTTCAGCTCTGTGCCCATTAGTCTAAAAAATCTTTGTGATCCCAAATCATCCTGTCTCTTCTGTCTCACCTTTTTAATTTCTCATATTCATCTTTCAGATTCATCCAGTTTTTGAGCTCTCTTCCTTCTGCATTGTCTCTTACTTCCTTGTAGTGCACAGGCATAGCCCTAATCCAGGCCCCAATTTTAGTTTCATACTAAAATATCTTAACGCTCCTGTCCATTAGACTCTTTCCTGGTCCTTCCCAGTCGCCACTGTGGCCAAATTGGTCTTTAGGAAACACTAGTTTCGTGTTAATCTGCCCCAAACACCTTGGCCTCCCTTTAAGCACGTTGCAGCTGTAGGTCTGAGACAGCCCGAGTTCACCCGCCGTCCTTCCCTCCCGTGCTCCCCTCCATAAAACCTGGTTGGTGACTCTTCCCAGCTACTTTCTGCATTTTGCTTAGGCCTTTCCCCTGCCTACAGTCCCTCCTCCTCACTGAAATCCTTCCGATCCTTCAAGACTTGTGGCTTATCTATGAAGTCTTCCCTGAGCCCCTCCTCTAAACTTGGTAAGGTCAACTTAGGAGATATTTTTCCTCAAGTATTCTTTTTTTCATAATTACTTATTTTCGGAACCAGATTGTAAGCTCCTTGAATGGAGGCTTTTGTCTTTCAGGTTTTTTATACCTGTTATGAACTTTATGGACGTTCTCCAGTTTATTTGCAGCCCTCCCGTGGACCAATCCTAGGAAGCAGAATACATCTGTTTTCCCTGCCCAGTAAAGGTTTTTGAGCTTGCAAGCCTGGCTTCTAAACCCATCAGGAATGCCGTGGCTGTCCCTCTTTAGTTTGATACTGCTGGGAAAGGCATACAATTTCTTCAACAGCCACATATTGAATAGAACCCTACTAGGGAAATGCCCCCACCTGAATTTAGCCAACCTTTGGAACAGGGGTCTTTTTTGTTTCCAAAAGTACCAAACCTGATCATAGGGATTAACAGCCCATTAAATGGGAAAGCTTAAGGAACAATATGTGAAGACAGTAGCAGGCTTACTTGGTAATGAACAGCTAACTGACGTATCTATGAGGGTTTCTCTTAGAGCTCCTCTTAGAGTTCCTAGGGCCATGTGGTCCACAGACCTCTTCTGTTAATCAGATGGTGAGTGTACTAAAACGAAAACCCCTGGCTATATCCCAGAGATTCCACTTCACCAGTTGGAATGATACCAGAAATGCATTTTAATAAGTACCCCAAATGATTCTGATGCACGTGGCAGACAACCACTTAAGGAACAGTGGGTGAAAGTTTGAAGTGTTTGGAACCAGAGGAGTTCGTAATTAAGATCACTGTGGTATGCAGAAGAGAAACAGAACGGGTATAACGTAAGCCGATCAGTATTTCAGATGTACTGTCACATAGCACGTAAGTCAGTATGCGGTCATATGGTTTGGTTTTGCAGCTGCTGCATTTCTTCAAATAACTGGATAAAATAAGTATGCCAGCATCTCACCATATATACGAAATACCATGAGCGTATTTGTGTAAAACCCGTTTGAGTGTGCACTTGTGGTAGAGTTACCACGTCAGGCTAGCTCCATCTGTAGAGGGAAGGCAGTGGCTTTGGCTCCTTCGCAGACCAAGCCAGGGACTAGGGAAGGGTGTCATTGGCGGGAAACAGCACGTCAGTCTGTAATCAGTATTTTAAATCATTTTGAAATAGCTAACATTAAGCACTTATGTGCTAAGCATGATCTAAGCCCTTTATGTGTATTATCTTTTCAACAACCTCCTTTTACAGATGCAGAAACGGAGACGCGGCAGCGGGTACTAACTGACCCTCTGTTGCACTGAGCACGTGCCCTGCACTGGCTCCTTAACAGAGCAGGCTCGCTCCCTAGGACAAGTGCTGTGCACGTCCAGGAAACGTGTATGGGTTACTGAACAGCTTGGCCTTGAGAGGCGGAAAACCCTCAGCCCTGTATTTCTGTGGATTGAACTGCCTTCTAGGCAGACTCACGGGTTTGGTTTGCCCCATATACCCAAATCCACATGTCTGATTTTATTTTTTCTCTTAGCAATTGATTTGATAAACAACCTACTTCAAGTGAAGATGAGAAAACGTTTCAGTGTGGACAAATCTCTCAGTCATCCCTGGCTGCAGGTAAAAAAAAAAAACCAAAAAAACAAAACAACTCTCTCTCCTCATTTGAGCCATTGATTGTAATTTGTCTTACCTAATGAAACCACTCTAAGATAACAGATTGGCCTAGACTCCGAATACTGTAAGTGTTCCTCAGTGAGGCATTTGTCCCGTGGCTGCATCTGTGGCAGTTTTGCCGTGTACCACTGAAATGCAGAACTGACGGCAGTTAGGCTCGCATGAACTAACGGCAGTGAGTTAGCCTTTTTATAGGACCTTATGTTTCATTTCACCTTTCTGTAAGATAAGCATATTATTTTGTCAAATACATTTTACTTTAAAAACATCCACTAAAAGATTCATATTGCATTGATTAGATCAGAAATGCCATTTAAAATGTTTGGCTGAATCCCCCCAAAAGCTATTGCATAGATTTGTCAAAAGATACCCCAAACTTTGGAGTAAAGAGAAGCTTTAGAACTATTTTAAAGGGAGTAAGGGGTAGCATTAACTTCAGAACAAATGCAGTCATAGTCTCCATGATTATTAAATTACCCTGGTAGTAGATTCTAAGTACTTTCCCCTATTTTGAGGAGTAAGGTATGGGTATAAGGTCAGAGTATAGAACAGAATGTTTTCGTGATTATTATTAGCCATCTCAGAAGCGTCGGGCATTTTTTTTTTCTAGTTGTAGAAACTAGTTACTTCATTAGAGATTCTAAATTTGAAAAAGTATTTAACACTGCTAATTTAAATATTACAAATATATTACTGTGTAGCAAGTACTTCGGAGTTTGGGTTGTCCATTTTGTGACTAGGGTGCTAAAAAAAAAAAAAAGGTTCACAGGATTTTGTTTCTTTTTTACTTTATAATCACTTCATTTTTTTTCTAGGACTATCAGACTTGGCTTGACCTTAGAGAATTTGAAACTCGCATCGGTGAACGTTACATTACACATGAAAGTGACGACGCCCGCTGGGAAATACATGCATACACCCACAATCTTGTGTACCCAAAGCACTTCATTATGGCTCCCAATCCAGATGATATGGAAGAAGATCCTTAATTATTAGTGAGCTAACTTCAGTAAAGAAGGATTTCATTTTAGGGACTGATGTTTTGCTACACAACTGTTTGTAGGTTGTCATCTCAAAGGGTGCAAAGACATGGGGAAAGACGGTAAGGCATCAGTGACACCAGTACTGTAGTTCATCACGAGCAGGTACAAGAGGGGAAACTGAGTAATAAAAGTACACAATGGAACCGAGACGAAGCTTTTCATAAATTTTTATAGCATAGCAATGACTGGTTTTTGTCTTTTTTCCTACTTCTTCACTTTAGTACTATAGAGGCATTAACTTTATCTTCCCTTTCCTGTTCTTGCATTATTTTTAAAAAAGGAGAAAAAGGAAAGCTGAGAGTCCAGCCATTGCATCTCTAACCACCTTGCATTTAAGAGAGAACTGAGGGGCCACCAGCATGAGGTTTCCTGTGAGGACTCAACATTTGTTGAACCACAGAGCCACAGGGGGTTTTCCTAGGTGCCCAGAAATGTTTCCTAGATGCTGGGCTATCTTACCTTTTTTTTTTTTTTTTTTTAGGTCAGTGACCTAAAAAAAGGTTAGGTTAGGTTAGGTCCCTAACCTTTGGAGCTGAATTCTTAATACGCTCTCTACAACATAAAGATTAAGTTAGTCCCCTTTTGTATGTTGGAACGGCCTCTGAGATAATTTGGGACAACTGGTGTCACAGGACCGGGAGGAGGGCCTGCTGGTCTGTCTGCTCCTCGCTCAGCTCCTCTGCTGTGTACTCCCGTTCCCACTGACGCCACTGTTGTGCCACAGCTGCCTTCCATCGTTCAGGGAGTATAGATCTGAACTGGGATTACACAGTTTATCTTTACACAGAGTTGGATAATTTGAGGAAGAAAATTATTAAAAGTAAGGCCAGTGCAGGATCAGTTAATGCTACGGAGAAGAACAGTGTATCCTTTTTTTCTTCCCTTAGTTTATTGGAAGGCTTTACAGATATCAGGAATGTTTTTAAATTATTTTAAGCAGTTTGGGGGAGTGGGTGGGGTGGAGCATGAAACAATTTATCCTTTCATTTGCTCTGCTGATACTGTAGCCCTATCCTTACATATATATTTTTTTTTAACACTTCGGCACCAGCAGCCCGCTAGAGAAGTGTTTTTCTACTCAGATATAATGTTTAAGAGGTTAGACTTTTTCATAGCTTTTAAAAAGTTACTAATAGCTTTCTCCCCCAAAAAAGTTTAAGATCTGGGACCATCGACTTATTTTTAAAAAAATAGTGGCTTTTTGTTTCTTCATTCCACAGTAATCACTGTAAACTT
The DNA here is from genome assembly GCF_002007445.2 of Ailuropoda melanoleuca. Classification (NCBI taxonomy): domain Eukaryota; kingdom Metazoa; phylum Chordata; class Mammalia; order Carnivora; family Ursidae; genus Ailuropoda; species Ailuropoda melanoleuca. The sequence continues at coordinate 114,721,863 of NC_048221.1, forward strand.
TCCCCCCCCAAAAAGAGCAAAAGATTTGGAGACAGAAAATCCCGTCTTAAGTCTTGGCTCCAATCTGTCTGAGCCTCAGGACCCTCAGTCTATACAATGAAGACCGTAGTTAGTTCTTGCCTCTCCCTCCCTCACAGTGCTGTTGTGAAGACAGGCTAGGTATGAGGATACTTACACTCCATAAACTAAAAACTGTGACAGTGTTAACTGTCTTTGCCCCCCTGAATCTGAGCTAGCCAAAGAAAAGAATGTCCCTGGATACAGTCGAAGCCAGAGAGGGCCTTGAGAGAGTCCTGAAGCTACTCCATTATCTGGGACTAAAACTTCAGAGAGAGTAGCCAACATGCAGTCTCCTCTTCTGAGCTCTGTACACAGTTTTACTTACCCTCACAACAGCCACAAAGTGAGCACATTATGAACTCCATCTCAGTCCCTCTGACGCCCCCGCCCCGGCACTGTGCTGTACTGCTTACCCATACACACCTCCAGGAAACCCTCCACAATGTCTCTCAGTATTTCATTCTCCTGTAGGAGTTTAAAGCATTTAATCAAATTTTGCAAAACCTTTTAGAAATGTATTTTCTCTGTGGTAAAGGATGACTTCCCCAAATCTGTCCAAAGTAAGTCTGTTTATACCAACATGCTAAAATGGAGTAATTCTCAGTCCCTAGGCACCCTATTGTGGTTTTACTGCATAAGGTGAAAATTAACTGGAATGATGTTTGCTATACTTCTATAATCAAACTTTACAAGCCATGAAATTAATTGCACTCTTTTTGTTTGTGTTGTTGAATGCCTAAGAAGTTTTCTAAAAAAATTTGTAAAGGCACTGTCAGATAATCTGGAGTTGAGTCAGTTACTCCAGATCCTGTATAACCTGCATAACCCTTTTTTTTTTGGTCTTGAAGTTTTTGTATAAGAAAATAATTGTTAGAGGCATTTGATAATGTACAAAGTAGTCTATAATGACACTGTTCAGTACATTTTTATATTTTTTGTTACATCCCACTTTTTGTAAATATCCTCGAAGAAGCTTGATAATAAAATGTATTTCCATATCACCATACTTTTCTATGTGAAAACCTGAGCCTATCTCTAGTAGAGGTATCCAAAGAAAATTTTATTTGGTTGTGTTATTTTCCCAGACCTTGGTAAAAGAATTATTTTGGAAATAATAGTATTTGTAAATGGAACTAATGCTATATTTAAAACACTGATTTTTTTTTTAACTACCTAAAATAAAAAACTCATCATTTCAATTTTATATGAAATTTGAGGTAATTATCTGGAGGTCTTATTTCTTGGCATGAAAGTTTAGAATTATAACAACTATAAATTTTTCAGGAGCTATAATCAAATATTCAACTATTGTAACTGCTACAAGACTTAAATAAGCCAAAGGCCATTCAAAGTAAACCTTCTAGGTTTTAAGATACAAGGCATTGCCTAATTCCTCCCATTAATTATAAAAACTTTTAAATAATTGAGAGGGGCCAATGTTGGGCATTTTCAGCTCCCAAAAATTCTCCAGCCAAGTCTTTGATAAAAGAAAATATGGAAAAAATTAAGGGTGACTACAAATGGCCCAAGGCGGGGCAGCATATGAAAAATAAACCGTTTACCTTCATACTTCAGAGTGAGATACAGAATGCTAGTCCTGTTCTGAGTTAAACCAAACAAGCAATAGAAAGCCGAGAGCTGATCACTGCCAGTGAACTCCCAATGTGTGGTTAAGCTGTAAGTTCAAAACGTATGGCTAATACTCTTTTCCTTTAATCTCACTGTAAATTTGTTTTGCCAATATAACAATTCTTCAGAAAGTATACATCTGGTAGTAATATAAACGTTCTGTGAACCAAAGAATGAGAACTTACAGAATGAAAACTTGACATTTATCTGAAAATGAGGGAGAATTAGCTCAAATCAGAAAATTATTCCCGCTATGTAGTCTACATTTACTCTTAACATATTTCAGGTACATGTTAGGTTTGCTAGTTTTGCTGGGACTCGATTTAAGATTTTACTTACTTATTTTGAAGGAGGGAGAGGGAGAATCCCAAGCAAACTCCACACTGAATATGGAGCCTGACGTGGGACTGGAAATCCCACGACCCCCGGGGACCATGACCTGAGTTGAAATCAAGAGTCAGACACTCCTCAGACTGAGCCATCCAGGCACCCCTAATTCTTTTTTAACTATAAAATTCACAGAAGGAGAGGGTAAAAAATTTACCACAAAGGAGAATGATTTCCACCTTCAAACCCACTTGCACATGGGATGTTTAACAGTAATTACTGGGCATCCTTTTCTTATATACAAGTGACTATCACAGAAAACAACTAGTCTGCACTAATGTATTAATTTCTATGAAATTAGTTACAAGCATTTCTTTAAAGGTAGCTTTTCCCCCAACAAAAATGGAATCCTAACTATAAAACATTCTGTACTTTTTCACTTACCACATTGTTAGCGATGGGTCAGAACACATTGCTCTACCTCATTTTTTAAAAATAATATACAGATAGTTCTATATAATCCATTCCCTGTGAAAGGCCAGTTAGGTTTCCAGTTTTTGCTAAACCAACTGGTGTTCCTGTTTACTTTTAAAAATAAAAATACAGCAACTAGCCTTATTAAAGGACTATCAGTTTCTCAGTAACTTGTTTCATCAAGCTGAAAGCACACAATTGTGCCAAAAGCCAGACACACCTTAAAAGATCAATATTTAGCTGTACTGTATGTAAGATGGGCTATTTTTAATGGCTATAAAGACATAAAATATTGTAATACTTATTTTACCTGTGATATGTGAAAGGTGTTCCCTTTATTTTGCTTTCTGCAGACTTAGGGGTAAAATGTCCTCACTGAGCTCACTGCCAGGCAAGTTCGCCAAACCCAGCTACCGGTGACACAGCGGGTTTTGATGGACTCGCATTCATCGGATGGCTTCTACTATGAAGTCTCTGATGAGGCAGCAAGGCAAAAAAGTTAAATCTTTCTCCCATCTTCTTAGGGTTCATTAACATATCATACCCTTGAAGTAACTGCTGTCTGGCCGGCTCATCTGATTTGGCTAAAAGAACCTGAAGAGAAAAAACGTCTTAGTAAAAATAACCAGCAGGATTCCTAGTTACATGCAGCAATGCTAATGACCGCTGGCTACTCAGTGAAGCAGGGCTTCAGATGGGATTTCTCATCACCTGCCTCAGAATCATGGGGTGCTTATTTAAAACACAGGTTGCTGAGACCCACACCTGTGGATCTGTATGTTTAACAAACATTCCCAGTTGGTTTGATCTACACTGTTCAGGACACTTCAAAAATTCATCCCCATGAACAAAGTCAAGTTTTCTTACTGGACATGAACACTATTCGGAAGTTTTCATTCTAACTCGTGCGGAAATGCAGGGGTATGGTGTGTACAGCGGCCCCAGCCCGGGCAGCTGGCTGCACGAGGCCTACACTACCGCAAAGATGCGGTACCCAGGGCCCACTGGCCAAGAAGAGCACCGAGGCCGCGGGAACTTACTACTTGAAACATTTCTGTGAGATACTACAAAATTAAAAGATGTAAAAAATCATTACCTTCAGCCGGACATCGATGCCCATATTTTTTAAAAACGTCTGTTGTTTTATTGGCCCTAGAGAAGCCACTTGTCCCTCTGCCATTCTGCGCAGATAACTGAAGTCCACGTCGGCTGTGAGGTCTGCTGTTCCCGGGGCAGTCAGGACGTCATGAAGCTTGTGGCCACAAAACCCCTTGAACGTAATTTTTAAAATGATGAGTTTTTGTTCCTTTATGGTTATCATTATCAAGATCAAAGAAATGCTATCATTTTAGTACAATTCACGTAACTGTTAAAAAGAAAAACATAGCCTAAATCAGTGGTTTACAAACTCTTAATATACTAGCTAGCACCCTTTCCTCAAATGAAACGCTACATGGAAAATCCGCTATAAAGTACAACACTGGAGAGCCTGAACACGCTGCCTTTCACATTTCATGACTGCCGTGCTGATGGATTAGAGAGCCCATCAGTTCACCACGTGAGTTAACTTGTTTCTTACTAGAATCAAGTGAAACTTCCATCAGACTCTACATGGTGTCTGACAAAGGGTATCCTCAACTACGTGCATCAGAACCCGCTGAGACCCTGCGCTCTGCCCAGACCTACTGAATCAGAATCCTGGAAGTAGGGGTAGGGGGTCAGCATTTTTAAAAAACTCCAGGGTTTTTTTTGCTTTTTGTTTTTTTAGATACAATAAAATGAGAAATTGAGAACCACACATCTAGAAAATGACTAATAGTAGTATCCAGTTAAATGTATTTCAATTAAAGCACATTGAACACAACCGATAAAGAACATCAAGGATGCTCAGGAAGAATAAAAGAACACATCTAGAAGGAAAAAAGACTGAAAATATGATAGGAAAAGTCCGATCACAATAGCTAGATCGAATCTGCGAAGTACTACTAAAAATTTTTTTAAATGGAGGGGGAAAATTCTTAAGAACTTGAAGAAAATCTTCCCATTTGTATTCAGATGCTAAGCAGGACCTATGCAGACCTAGGTTCTGCAGCTGAAGACGAGTGTAGATGATTCAGACCCTGCTCCAAGGCCAGTCTGGACTGTGAAATCCTATGGTTAAGGGCAACTATAACAATATGAATTAATATTCATTACAAATAATAATGTAATAGTACAAGGCTAGGCACCTTAGATACCAAAGGCAGGGATCTTCAACGAGTTTCAAACCTAACAGTAGATGAAACCGATGAACTTAGGTAAGTCATGTTACTGAGTCATACATACTCGGAAGGTATCTGTCTTTGTTCCATCATGACCATAATCCGCGATCAGTGCGGCACCTCCAGCTATTGCAATGCGCTGAGAAAGCTCCTGAACGATAACGCCGGCCTCAGGACACACTTCCACATGGTCCCGCATCTCATCACGCTAGTAAGGGAACAGGTGAATCAAAGTGCATCACTGAAAAGAACGGTTTTCTAAGAGTTTTTCTACAATGAGCATTTCTTAGTTACAGTAAAAATAAATTCCTTCCCAATATGCATTATGTTGTCTACACTCAGCCTTTCACAGGACATCCTTTTTATTATACAGAACTCCTCATTGCTCTGATGCCGTTCACTGTTTACAGACATTTTAATTTTAGTCCCTTTTATAAAAAGGCATATGCTCTCCCAAACTCCTAGATGACCAATGCATTATCATTTTATTTATAGTGATGTTATTCTCATAATTCATATAAATATATTTCCCTGGGTTGAACGTGTGGGAAAGGAATTTTTGTCTGCCTAGAACAGTGCCTGGCAAATAACAGACACTCACAAATTTGTGCTGAAAGAACAAATGTAATAAACCCGATATAACAGACCCTAACAAGCAAGGATATTATGATGCCTTCTGCTGGGGCAAAAGTATTCCAGTGATACACCCTCTATTTAGAAACCTCAGCTTATAAAGCTGTCAGTGTACCTGAGGCCCTCCCAAAATGTTCAACTAATTACTAAAAGGGTTCCCAGTAAGTGCCTATTAATCTAAAAAGTGAAATGACAATATTATAACTTGTCAACTAACTAGTATACATGAAATTTCCTAATCCCTGAGGAAATGGGAAAAAACTTTTCCTTCATTATAAAAACATACAATAACTTTGTTTCTTCCTAACACTCTCTTAAAAGTGAAGTACTGAGGCGCCTGGGTGGCTCAGTCAGTTAGTAGCTCAGGTCATGATCTCAGGGTCCTGGGATGGAGCCCTCTGTCAGGCTCCCCCACTCAGCAGGGAATCTGCCTGAGGATTCCCTCTCCCTCTGCTCCTCCCCCTGGCTCACACAGGCTCACATGCTCTCTCTCTAAAATAAATAAATCTTAAAAAAAAAAAAAAAGAAGAACTAACCTACCCTGATCTTGCCTGTAATGGCACAAAGCTAACAGATACGGCGTCACACACGCTTAGCTCTTGAGTCTCTTCTCTTCCTACTACTTAACTAGAAACAAGTTAAACTTTCAGAGTGTTTCCTCATTAAATCAAACAATAAACTACTCAGTCCCCAGTTCTATTAAATAAATTATTATGCGGGGCGCCTGGGTGGCACAGCGGTTAAGCGTCTGCCTTCGGCTCAGGGCGTGATCCCGGCGTTGTGGGATCGAGCCCCACATCAGGCTCCTCCGTTATGAGCCTGCTTCTTCCTCTCCCATTCCCCCTGCTTGCGTTTCCTCTCTCACTGGCTGTCTCTATCTCTGTCGAATAAATAAATAAAATCTTTAAAAAAAAAAATAAATAAATAAATAAATAAATAAATTATTATGGTTGAACTGTAAAAACCATGAAGTTAGCCACTTGGGGCATAAGCTGACACACCCCAGCATACCATGCTGACATTCTTACCAACTTAGACCGCTCTTCAAGATGGCAGATTCTCTTACCATTCAGCCCATTCAAATGAGAGGGAAAAATCACCACTCCCTCTTTCATGAGTGAGTACTACTAAAGTCAAGAACTAAAAACAATCATATCTCCCAGGGCCAAGGAGTAAGCTCTTGGTAGCTATGAATTTGCTTCTCACTCAGGTAAAAGAATAAGAAAAAATAGAAATGTTCACAAGTACTCAGACTGATATTTTAAACTTACGCTCTGCAAAAAAACAAAAACAAAAAACCCTTAATTGATAGGTCCATGTTTAAAAGCTTTTGTGCTGAGATGCCTGGGTGGCTCAGTTGGTTAAGCAGCTGCCTTCAGCTCAGGTCATGATCCCAGGGCCCTGAGACTGAGTCCTGCCACAGGCTTCTTGCTCAGTAGGGAGCCTGCGTCTCCCTCTGCCTGCCTCTCTCTCTGACAAATAAATAAAATCTTAAAAAAAAAAAAAAAAAGGCTTTTGAGCTTTTGAATAACTTTTTTTTTTTAAAGTTTTTTTTATTTTATTTATTTGACAGAGATAGAGACAGCCAGAGAGAGAGGGAACACAAGCAGGGGGAGTGGGAGAGGAAGAAGCAGGCTCATAGCGGAGGAGCCTGACGTGGGGCTCGATCCCGTAACGCCGGGATCACGCCCTGAGCCAAAGGCAGACGCTTAACCGCTGTGCCACCCAGGCGCCCCTGAAGTAAATAACTTCTAACGAAGAAGTTATCAGCCACAGTCCAGAAAGCAGACCTTTTTAAAACAGGCAATCTATTCTATTCAGATGACCTTCATTGAATTATGTTCCTGTCGGTCTTACAGAGGTTATTCAGTTCCAGTAAGATTCTTGCAGGTAGAATGTTAAAACATAAGGAGCATGGGGATTTTGTATAATGAGAAATAATGGAAAAAAAGGGATTTAGACTTTCACCGCCGTAATTAAAGCTTAGTAAAACAAACACTCTAAAGTAACTTGGTAAGAAAATGAAAGCTTTTTTTTTTTTTTTTTTTTTGGAGGGGGAGAGAGGAGTGGGAGGGGAGGAGTGGGAGACAGAATCTTAAACAGACCCTACGTCAGTGTGTGAGCCTGACGCTGGGCTCAATCTCACCATCTGAGATCACGGCCTGAGCCAAAATCAAGAGTCAGATGCATAACCAACTGAGCTGCCCAGGCGCCCCATCTAAAGAAGTTTCTAAAATCTATAAAATGCCCTTTCTCATACTAGTCAGTGTACATCTTATAAGAAGTGATCTTTTAAGACAAATTAAGCATGTTTTACATAGTTGGGATATGCTTTTTTTTAAAAAAAGAGAATGGATTGCCCATCCAGACTGAAAACCCGATTCAAAAAAAAAAAAATATATATATATATAATTTGCATTAGAATAACATGTAGACTCTTAGGTTTCATGAATTTCACTTTATTGTTAAAAGGCCAGGCTATCAACAAAATCCCCATATATATATATAACGTCATTGAATTAACGGCAAGAATAATCTTATTTTACCTATCCATAATTAAAATATTTTTTGTTTAGTTTGAAAATGTATACTAAAGTTATATTTTTAGGTTATGAGACAAGGCTTTCATAACTATTTGAACTCTTATAGTAAGAATGTTTTAATATAAGGTTTATAGTCACTTTTTATTATTATTATTTTTTAAAGATTTTATTTATCCATTTGACAGAGAGAGAGACAGCCAGCGGGAGAGGGAACACAAGCAGGGGGAGTGGGAGAGGAAGAGGCAGGCTCCCAGCATAGAAGCCTGATGTGGGGCCCGATCCCAGAACGCCGGGATCACGCCCTGAGCCAAAGGCAGAGGCTTAATGACTGAGCCACCTAGGCGCCCTCCCCATTATTTTTTTAAGATTTTATTTATTTGAGGGAGAGAAGAGAACATGAGCAGGGGGAGGGGCAGAGGGAGGAGAAACAGACTCCCCACTGAGGAAAGAGCCCATGCAGGGCTCAATCCGAGGTCCCGTGGATCATGACCTGAGCCGAAGGCAGATGCTTAACTGACTGAGCCACCCAGGCGCCCCTAATATAGGCTATAGTCACTTTAGATGAAAAATTACTTCAGCTTCTGTTTTTCTTATTATTTAAAGCCGTTAATTTACTTGCAAAGATACTTTCTGTCTGTCTAGAGGTAGATGTTTTGCCATATGGATATTTAGTGTAACTATATTTATACATATAAGACTTGATACTGTAGCTGTAAACTATTAAAAATTATCACCATTCTTTAAAAGATTTTTAAAAATAAAAATAAATAAATAAAATAGGCAATCTAAAGCCCAAACATTCTTGACAAGTATAGGGTTTTTTGAACCCCTAAACACAACCCCAAGATAGAAAGTCTCTTATGATTATTCCTTGAGGTCAACAGAAAGCAGTAATTGTACCATTCTGGTAGTCTAGAATCAAACTTACTGAATAAAACTAATAAAAAAGTTGTTTTGAGAATTAAATGAGACAATTCAAAGTAATACATACAAAGCGCTCAATAAATAGTCGTTTTCACAGACCTCAAGCTCTTTGGGGCAGGCAGACAATACTCTGACCATGTCAGAGGGAACTGAGGGGAAGGGAGAAGGTAAGGGACTTGCTGGAGGAAAGTGCTTACTAACTTCCTTCTCAGGTTACATTCAGATCCTGCCATCCAGAGCGGATCTGAACCAACCAGCTCCTGCCTACAGATCCTCTGCGCTGTTCACTGTTAATAAAAAGCACCTCAGATGTTATGAGCAACTCTCCCCTTACCCCTGTCAAGGAACACTAAAACAGGAACTCAGAAAACAAGACTACAAAGATTTGGTTGGCAATGATCTAAGAAGAAAAAACTTCCTACTTGGATGAAGACTTCTGCTGGGGTGACACAAGGCGCCAGAACAAACCGCAGCTTATCAGAAACTTGCGGATCGATATCAATGACTACTTCTCGCCATCCTTGTGGTGTTTTCTAAACACAAAATAATGCATAAAAACAAATTTTTACCAGGTTTTTCCTCAGAATTGCCTCTACCAAAAATAACTTATTTTTCTCCTCCTACCATATATGACAGATGACTAATATTTACAGAGTACTTTACCACTTAAAATTATTTAAACACAACACTTCATTTCCTCTGAACAGTAAGAGTCGACTGGAAGGCGCAAACTGCTGGTGTTGGTTAGATAAGAGGCGGAGCCACGGAGAGAAAACATGGCAAGTGCCCCCACTATGGAAAACAGACCCGAAGGATGAATCAGCAGCTTTTGCCAACAAATCAATACACGCTCTTACCTCAGAAATTACCGGTGCACATACACTGCCACCGAGTCTTAAATCTGCTCACTGCTACTTCAATGAGGAAACATTTTAATCTTTGGATATTAAAACTATTTGCCAAAATGTCACCGTTCCTTGTACTATAGACATTTACCATCTTATATTCCGCACATCTTCATCCCTGGAGAAATAAGCCTTCTTACTAGTTATCCTAAGAGAATGGAGGTTCTAGTTGATATTTCACTTTTGTTTTTCAATTATTTCTATTCATCAGAATTCCAAATATAGTTAATTTTAACAATAATCAAATACCAAAAATGTTGATTCTTACAACATAAGGCCCTTTGTTATTCAATTAATGACTTTATCCCATTAATACCTGAAACTTATGCACAGGAAGAACGTCAAAAAATTCATGCGCAAGATAAAAGCTGTACCCTATATAAAAACAGAAAAAAAAAGTTTCAGCATTTTTAAGGCAATACTGATTTGTTCTTTTGAGCACTAACAAGAAGAAAATGCCTAGTCCTTTGTGTCGGAACCGTGCTGCTCCTGCAGCCGTCACTACAGAGAATCATCTGGGTCCTCACCCGCTATGCAGGACAGACAAAAGAACACTCCTGTTCTCATTTTCCACACGGCAGGATCAGACAGCCAGAGCATCTCAATTATCAATTTAATCTTTTATCCCTCGCCAGGCATGAAAGAAATCAGAACTCAAATTTGTTAGTTCAAAGAGGCTCTGAACTTGCTAAAATCGTCCAAGACAGCTGAGCCCAGGGCCGGCTGCGGTGGCTTGCCCACGACCAGCCGCCCCTTGAGGTGTGAGCAGGGACTTGCCAACACGGGACGCCTGCCCGGTGCAGGCATTTCCCCCCCCCAAAGGCCAGCAAGAATGTTCAAAAGATGAGACAGTTAAACTAAAGCCACCCAGCGCTGCTTCCATCAGGCCCCACCGCGTGGGGCTGCTTCAGCATCAGAACTGTCTCAGCGGTCAGGAAAAACTAAAAGGTACAACAGAGATCGACACTGTTGTTTTCGCAAAAGCACCTGAAACTCATTGCTCCTTTTGTTAGCCATGTTATTTCCTAATACGATGCTCTTTCGAGAAAAGGATTCGCTCTTCCCCATGAGTAAGGGACCCAGCGGCACTAACTCAATCTATTAGTGTGTCCTCTGCGGCTCTGGTCACCTATCACTGCTGGGATGGGATGCGATCAAAATGATTTCATGATGTCGTGTAAAATATTACCTTTTGGAACATCGTGCAGATCTCGGTACCATGAGATTGGAATCCCAGATTTAGTAACACCTTTCATATATACGGGGGATCCAGCATTTCGCTCTACCGGGACCTTCTCTTCAGTCAGTGTTAATGCTTGAATCTCACTCAATTTTTCGCTCACCTCTACCAGATGTATTGAAATGTCACAGTTTTTCAGCACAGATCCAAGCTGACTGAAGACCTAAAGACAAAAGAAGGGGAAAATGGCAAAATACAATGTGTTGAGGAGACTTGGGGTTTTCTAACCATTTACCTCAATAATTTGCTCGTGTTACAGGAATAAAATTGGATTTCGGAAGAATTTGTTCTTCACACAAGCCACTCTCCAGCAGTCAATGAGAATCATAACCTATCCATTATACACCTTGTCCACAGAAATGATGAACGGTACACAGTTTGGTTTCCTAATGATAAAAATTAGATTGACTATAAATGAAAATTAAAGATTTAACATCCAATAAATAAGCAGATAGAGGGATCTAAAGGAAAACGAGAAAATAAATTGTATATACACGCTTGATTTTATAAAGCTGCTGTGTCTATGAAATAATCTCATCTTTGAGACGTTTAAACTGTATCCTCAGGAAATAAAATCTGAGTGGCCCTAAAAACCTGACAGTTTAACTTTGTAATTTCCACATTTTTAATTTTCTCTTAGCTACACACATTTTTATAACTGTTGTAAACATAAGGAAAAAAAGGAATATACTAACACTTTGTCAATGTTTCAATGCTAAGAATTGAATGCCAAAGCATATAGGACAACAATAGTATTTTTCATCTGAACTTAATTTTCATTGCTGATTTGCCTCCTATTTTTGAGATCTGAATATGCAGGTATAGACTAATAATAAGGACAAGATGATTTTTCCAAATTTCATTTTGAAATGAAACTACAAATAGTGGGGCGCCTGGGTGGCGCAGTCGTTAAGCGTCTGCCTTCGGCTCAGGGCGTGATCCCAGTGTTCTGGGATCAAGGCCCACATCAGGCCCCTCCACTGGGAGCCTGCTTCTTCCTCTCCCACTCCCCCTGCCTGTGTTCCCTCTCTCGTTGTCTCTGTCAAATAAATAAATAAAATCTTTAAAAAAAACAAAAAAACAAAAAAAAACTACAAATAGAAAAACTTCCCAAGAGAAAAATCCTTCAGAAATTATGATCAAGAAAAGAAAGCAACTCTATAAATATGTCTTTGTCTATTTTCTTAACATTTCTTTAAATTCTTTAGCTTTTTGAGGTTCTTAGGACTTGATCTAGGGAAGCATCCTTTATACATTTTAAGAGCTGTGGGCTTGATTTTTTTTTTTAAAGATTTTATTTATTTATTTATTCGACAGAGATAGAGACAGCCAGCGAGAGAGGGAACACAAAGCACGGGGAGTGGGAGAGGAAGAAGCAGGCTCATAGCAGAAGAGCCTGATGTGGGGGCGCCTGGGTGGCACAGCGGTTAAGCGTCTGCCTTCGGCTCAGGGCGTGATCCCGGCATTATGGGATCGAGCCCCACGTCAG
>NC_048221.1:114734662-114742701 GCF_002007445.2 Ailuropoda melanoleuca
TTTTTTTTTAATTTTTAAGAAAATGAACTATCTGGGGCGCCTGGGTGGCACAGCATAAGCATCTGCCTTCGGCTCAGGGCATGATCCCGGTGTTATGGGATCGAGCCCCACGTCAGGCTCCTCTGCTATGAGCCTGCTTCTTCCTCTCCCACTCCCCCTGCTTGTGTTCCCTCTCTTGTTGGCTGTCTCTATCTCCGTCATATAAATAAATAAAATCTTTAAAAAAAAAAAAAAAAGAAGAGCCTGATGTGGGGCTTGATCCCATAACGCCGGGATCACGCCCTGAGCCTAAGGCAGACGCTTAACCGCTGTGCCACCCAGGCGCCCCTGATTTTTAAAGTACTTGAAACAAGACAGTATTATTTGAGAACCTTATTAAATATTTATTCAAATGACTTTGCCAATTTAAAGAGAGATAAAATAGAGCCCCAGAAACCTAAATCAGTGGTTGATTTCTTTAATCCCCCAAATATGATATAATCAGGATTATTTGTCAGATGTTATAAATTTTTTAAAAGCCTTCGATTCCTAATTTCAAGCAAAAATCATACAGCATCAAGACATTTAAATGTATACTGAATATGTGTTTTTTACACTGAATTGCCAGATACACATAAGATAAAAAAAAGACTAATGGATTCCAAAACAGTGTAACTACAAAAGTTTAATAAATACAAGTACTTATCGTGTATTATAAACAATATTCCTTTTTAATGTTTTTAGAAAGTGTTAGGTAGAATGGAAGAAAGAACAATACATGGAAAGATATCAACTATCTCTTATTAAAGGAAAGTGACCTGACCCTTCCCGTAGGAGCCCCCATGTCCTCCCTCACCCTCAGAGGTCACCACCGTTCTCAATCTGGAGTTGATAATTTCCTGCTTTTTCTTTATAAATGTTACTGAACATGTCTGTATCACCAAACACATATTGTTTAATGTTGACTATTTGGGGATTTATATAATATAATCATATGATATGAAGTCTTGTACAAACTGCTGTTTTCACTCAACAAGATTCTGAGTTTCATCTGAACGCCGTGCATTCTGCTGTGATTCATGCACTGCACAAGCCTTGGAACTCCACTGTATGACTGTACCACAATTTACTGATCTATTTTCCCACTGATAGTCATTTGGGTTGTTTCCAGTTTTTTTGCTATTCTAAACAATTCTGTCTTCTTGAACATGTATCCTGGTACATACATGCACTCGTTCCCGTACTCATAGGCCTAGCAGTAAAACCGCTGGGTCACACAGTATCAGAACTTTCACAGTAGCAGATGAGCCCAGTAAGCACCTAATTACACTCTTAGAGTGCATGCGAGTCCCCAGCGCTCCACCTCTCCCCATCCTTGCCCACCCTTGGTGCTGCCAAATCTCATTTTGAGGGTACAGTGGCACCTCGCTGTAATTTTAACTTTCATTTCCCTGACTCCCAACCAGTCTGAGCATTTTTTTTGTTTTCCTGGCCATGTGGATTTCCTCTCTCATGATGGGCCTGTTCACACCTTTAGCCTGACTTTTCTATAGAGTTATCTGTCACCACCTTAACAACTGAAAGGAATTCTTTATGTATTCTAACTACCAGTTCTTTGTTAGTTATATGTGTTGCAAATAACTCCTCACACTTTGTGGCTTGCCTTGTCCCTCTCTTTACCGTGTCTTTGAAGAACAGAAGTTCCTAATTTCTTTAATGAACAAAAAATTCTGGGACGCCTAGGTGGCTCAGTCTGCCTTGGGCTCAGGCCATGATTCCAGGGTCCTGGGAATGAGCCCCAAATCATCACGCTCCCTGCTCAGCGGGGAGCCTGCTTCTCCCTCTGCCTGTTGCCCCCCTCCACTTGTGCTCTCTCTCACCACCAAATATGTAAAGAAAATCTTAAAAAAAAAAAATCTTTAATGTAGTTGAAATTATCCTTTTATTCATCTTTTCCTTTATGGCTTCTGCTTTGTACATAATTCAAAAACTCTTTTCCTACCTAGAAGACAAATACACTCTCCCATAATGTCTTCTAAATGTTTTCAACTTTTACCTTTCACATTCTCTCCCACCCTTATTTTTTAGATTACAAACAGAAAATAATAAGTTACGATTCACTGTATTATTCTGACATTGTACTTCAGCTGAGAAATGGAGGTNTAATAAGTTACGATTCACTGTATTATTCTGACATTGTACTTCAGCTGAGAAATGGAGGTTAAGAAGGTAGGACCGAAAGCCAAGGAAATCAATGAAGTTTGCAAACAAGTCAAAAGAAAAGATTCAGGAGAGTGCATGAGGATCTAAAGACATTCTTTTATTACCTACCCTCAAAATATCTCCCGCAAGGGTACCCCTGCCTGGGCCCAGTTCCACCAGCTGGAAAGCTGCGTTTTTTCCGGCGGCCATCCATTCACTAATGAACCATATACCTAGCAGCTGTGACAAGGAAAAAAAGTACACTGAAGTATTATAAAATATAAAAGCATACCACAATATAAAAACTCTACATAAGTACACACTTTATGCCAGAAAGCAAAATGTTTGCAAACAATGTATGTGTGTATGTTACTTAACATGTACATGTATGTATGCACACCCAAGAGCTTCACAGAGATTTTTACAAAAGACACTGCTCAGAAAGCTTAGTAATAGGAGAAAACAGTTAAAGGCAGTCCCCACTGTAAGAGGTCTCATAACACAGGTAAGAAGATATCACTTACAGGAAGGTGCTAGTCTTTGAAAGCAAATAAACATATGAGATAGGATTATGCCATTTCTTCATAGTCATATGATTTCAATAATTACACGGCTCTTTAGGCATAATTAACATTTTTTAATACCTGGATTCTACTTCCTTTTGTGTACTATTTCCTATATCTAAATTTATCAAGGGGTTTTTATGCAGAGATCAACGAATTAGAATTCCTAAGAAGAATTCAGAATTTCTTACAGGGGGGCTTCAGCTGCAACTGGGGTGCAGGGGCTTTAGAGTATGTCTCTCCCCACCAACTCCTTAGTGTTTTCCATCTTTTCTTTCTTCACTTATCCCTCTCTTTCCTCTACTGTTCTCTATTCCTGCAGCATGTATATGATTAAAAATGAAAACTAAAAAAAAAAAAAAAAAAGAAAACTTGAATCACAAAAAGCTGTAAAACACTATCATAGAAGAATACAACTTGATCTGCTTTCAAATGTGTGTGAAATTAGTTTCTTTTATAGTTTACATTGAATATTACCTCCCCAAAGATCTGACTTATTTCCGGTGAAGTAATGAAATCTCCTTTTTCTCCTAGCATGTCACGGTACACATAATATCCCTGAGTAAAAAGAGAAAGTAGAGAAAACAAATTAACTTTCAAATAAGCTTTTTAAACCACTCCTCCAAAATCTTGTATAAACAAGATAAACACAGTAACTTAACGGAAACTTTACAAAGTTCCAGTCATGTTGCAGAACTGGTGGAAACATAACCGCTCCTTGACCATAAAGGCAAAAGCCACACCATGTCCACCCTCACATCCTACACCCTCCCTCCCCTCCCTGCTCCCCAACCCAACACAGTAAGATCCTGCCTGCCCCTCGCTCCAGCCTCCTCTCCCAAATTCTCACTCTGTTTCAAATTAGCCCTGCCAGTTGGTGATGTTGTTGCTTGGCCTAGGTGCTTGCTATGTGGGAGCATTCACTTTGTGAAAATTCATCAAGCTATGTATCTGTGATTTATGCATTTTTCTAAATGAATATTTATATCTTTTTTTTTTTTTAATGAGCCCTACTTGTCCATACATCCATGTCATTGCAAATGCTCTCCTCGCTCCCTTCCCATTTCTCCCTGGCAATCTTATACTCAGTAAAATGGAATCTGCTCATATGCTACCTTCCCTAACCTCCCCCTCCAGCCCTCCAACCTCAGAGTAACTGCAGGGCTTCCTTTTATGTGTTTATCTATTTATATGTCCGTGTTCCTCACCAAGAGGCATAGTTACTATAAAAAGAGGACTATCTTATTTACCCTCCTATCCCAAGTTTTAGCATACTGTCTAAACTTCAAGACATACTCAAGAATTCTTCGTTAAAAAATTCCCTATGCTCCTCAAGCCCCTTCTTCCACCACTTTACTCTTAGTGGGTGACCTGGGCTCCTGCCCATAAAGGAAATAAGAATATTATAAAATAAGACTTACTCAGCTTCCTGACCCCACCTGGCCTCCACCTGCTCCCACTCAATCCACAGAACTCAAGATGAAATGCCTTCACCTTCTGCTCTTATCCAAACCTAATCCCACCACCTATGCTCTGGATCATCACCTCTCCTCCCACAACTCTCATGGACCAGGATCTTGTTATCACCCCCTTCTCTAACAGCTTTAACTTCCCTCTCTCCGCAGCAGAAATATACCTGAGTCACTTCTATTTAAAAAAAACAATTGTTTTCACTTCACACAGCATCTCCTCTCTAGCCTTTCTCTTTCCCTTCATAAGTGAGCATTTCAGCGGTGTGGTACATTATGAACCACTCTGGTAGCCTGATGAAGACATGGATCCCTTCTTAGAATGTTTTTAAAGGCAAGCTTTAAAACACACAGGATTACCCCTCCCCCCCAAAAAATAAACTTGTGATATGGTAATACATATGCATCCTTATAAATATATTAATAAACAAAGCCAAGCCTGAGGTCTAACAAGTAACAAAGTTTTAAAGTACAGAAGAACATAATGTATTCTGAGATACCTATGATCACTGTTGGGATATGACAATATCAGTGATTTCCACTGATGCTAAAATCACTGGTAGTACTGATCCCAGTGGTTTCCTATGTTCATAATAAGAGAAATGCTAAATTTCAGTTAGAAGCTAAAGAGGGAAATGCAAATTAAAACCCTGAGATATCACCTCATGCCTATTAGAAAGGCCACCATTAAAAACATAAGAGATAACAAATGTTGGTGCAGAACCTCTTATACACAAGGCCACTACTTCCAAGACAAGATGTAGCTGATTTACCTAATGCACTGATAAGAACACAGAGAGTTAAACAAAATGAGGGGACAGAGGACTACGTCCCAAATGAGAGACTAAGACAAACATCACAGAAAAAGAGCTAAGTGAAACTGAAATAAGCATTATGCCCTCAAAGAGTTCAAAGTAATGCTGATGAAGCTACTCATCAGACTTGAGAAAAGAGAGAATAAATGCAGTGAGAACTTCACAAAGAGCTAGAAAATATTCAAAAGAACCAGTCAGAGCTGAAAAATACAACAACTAAAATGAAAAAACACTACCGGAAATCAACAGCAGATTAGAGGATGCAGGGCAGATTAGCAATCTGAAATGGTAAAGAAAAGCAAACAGCTAAACAGCAAAATGAAAAAAAGGATTTTAAAAATGAGAATAAGTTAAAGGAACTCTGCAACATCTTCAAGTATAAGTGCATTCTCATTATTAGGGATCGCAGAAAGCTGAGAGAGAGGAGGCAAAAAGCTATTTTAAAAAGTAATAGCTGAAAACTTCCCTAATACAGGGAAGAAAGCAGACATCTAGATCCAGGAAGCAGAGAGAACCTCTAACAAGATGAACCCAGGGAGGTCCACAAAATACAAAATAATTAAAATGGCAAAAAGTAATTAAGAGACAATCTTAAAAGGAGCAAGAGAAAACAGTTACGTACAAGGGAAATCCCATAAGGCTATGAGCTGATTTTTCAGCAGAAATTTTGCAGGCCAGAAAGGAGTGATATTAAAGCACTGCTATTGGGGGCACCTGGGTGGCACAGTCGTTAAGCATCTGCCTTCAACCCAGGGTGTGATCCCAGCGATCTGGGATCGAGCCCCACATCAGGCTTCTCTGCTAGGAGCCTGCTTCTCCCTTTCCCACTCCCCCTGCTTGTGTCTCTCTCTGGCTCTCTCCTGCTGGCTCTCTCTCTCTCTCTGTCAAATAAACAAATAAAATCTTTTTTTAAAAAAATTAAATAAATAAATAAAGCACTGATATTAAAAGCATTGAAAGAAAAAAACCTCAACCAAGAATACTCTACCCAAGTAAGATTACCATTCAGAATAGAAGGAGAGACAAAGAGTTTACCAAACAAGTTAAAGGAGTTCATCCCCATCAAACCAGCCTGACAAGAAATGTTAAAGGGAATCCTTTGAATGGAGAAAAAAAAAAAAAAAAAAAAAAAAAAAAAAAAAAAAAAAAAAAAAAAAAAAGCAGGGGTGGGGGGGGAGCATAACTAAAAGGAAATTACAAAAGCAAAAAATTTCACAGGCAAAAGCAAACATATAGCAAAGACAACAGATTTGTTACTTACAAAGATAGGATGGAGGTTAAAACCCAAAAGGAGTAAAATCAATTACATGTACAAAAATTAGCTGAGAGATACACAAAATTAAAAGATGTAAAATATGACATCATATACATAAAATGTGGAGAGGGGAGCAAAAATTTAGTGCTTTTAGAATGTGCTCAAACTTTAGCCACCATTAACTTAATATAGACTGCTATACACATACGATGTTCTATATGAACACAATGGTAACCACAAATCAAAACCTATAACAAGCATAACACTTAAGAAAGTCATCAAACCACAAGGGAAGAGAACAAAAGAACAAAGGAACACAGAATAACTACAAAAACAAATAGAAAATGATGAACAAAATGACAAGTATATATATCTATCAGTAATTACTTTAAGTGGACTGAGTGTTCAAACCAAAAGACATAGGGAGACTGAATGGATAAAAAAAACAAGACCTTTCTACATGCTCCCTATGAAAGATGCACTTCAGACCTAAAGACACATACAGACTGAAAGTGAAGAAATCAAAAAGATAGTCCATGCAAATGGAGGGGAAAAAAAAAAAAGGCCAGAGTAGCAATACTTTAATCAGACAAAACAGATTTTAAAACAAAGATCACAGCAAGAAACAAAGGGCATTACGTAATGAAAAGGGATCAATCCAACAAGAGGATATAACAACTGTAAATATATATGCACCCAACATAGGAGCACCTGAGTACATAAGGCAAATAAAAGGAGAAACACTAACATATTAACAGTAAGGGATTTTAACGCCCCACTTACATCAATGGATAGATGATCCAGAAGGAAAATCAACAAGGAAAAAATGGCTTCAAAAGACACATTAAACCAGAAGACCTAACAGATATACATAGAGCATACAATCCAAAACCAGAATACACATTCAAGTGCACATGCAACATTCTCCAGGACAGATCACATATTAAACCAAAAAACAAGTCTCAATAAATTTAAGACTGGAATCTTTTCCAACCACAACAATTTGAAACTAGAAATCAATTACAAGAAATAACTGGAAAACAAACACATGGAGGCTAGAAATATGCTACTAAAAAACCAATATGTCAATGAAGAAATCAAAGTAAAATTGAAAAATATATGGAGAGAAATGGAAATGAAAACACAACAGTCCAATATCTTTGGGATGCAGCAAAAGTACTTCTAAGAGAAAAGTTTATAATGATAGGCCTACCTCAAGAAACAAGAGAAATCTCAAATAAACAACCTAACCTTACACCTAAAGGAACCAGAAAAACAAAGTACAAAGTTAATAGAGAAGGAAATAATATATATTTGAGGAAAAATAAATGAAACAGAGACTAAAGAAGCAATATAAAAGATCTATGAAACCAAGAGCTGGCTCTCTAAAAAAGATCAACAAAAATGATGACATTAAGCCAGACTCATCAAAAAGAGAGAGAGAGAGAGAGGGAGAAAAAGACTCAAATAAATAAAAATCAGAAACGACCAAGGAGAAATAACACCACAGGAATAAAGAATTTTAAGAGAATACAATATACTGGGGAGCCTGGGTGACTCAGTCAGTTAAGTGTCCAACTCTGAATTTCAGCTCAGGTCATGATCTCAGGGTCAAGAGATCAAGCCCTGGTCAGGCTCTGCTCTGCGTGTGAAGGCTGCTTAACTGCTTAAGATTCTCTCCCTCTTCATGTGGAGAAAGGGGATCCCTCCTACATTGTTGGTGGGAATGCAAGTTGGTACAGCCACTCTGGAAAAC
>NC_048221.1:114742801-114792057 GCF_002007445.2 Ailuropoda melanoleuca
CGGAATCCAGGGATGTACTGTATGGTGACTAACATAATATAATAAAAAATCATTAAAAAAAAAAAAAGATTCTCTCCCTCTTCCACCTTCCCGCCCACCCCCAACTCGTGCTCTCTAAATAAACAGAGAATACTATAAAAATTGCCCAACAAACTGGGAAACCTAGAAGAAATGGATAGACTCCTAGAAATATAAAATCTTCCAAAAGGGAATCAAGAAGAAATAGAAAATTTGAACAGATGGATTACTAGTAACAAAACTGAACTGACAATCAAAAAACTCCCAACAAAGTCCAGGACCAGATGGCTCACAGGTGAATTCTACCAAACATTTAAAGAAAAGTTAACATCTATTCTTCTCAAACCATTCCAAAAAACAGAAAAGGAGAAAAAAAACAAAAAACAAAAAAACCCACAAAAAAAAAAAAAAAACACCCTTCAAATTCATTATAGAACCCGAGCATTATCCTGATACCAAAACTGGACAAAGACATAGTGAACATAGATGCAAAGATCTTCAACAATGTATTAGCAACTGAATTCAATTGTACATCAAAAGGTCATTCACTATAATCAAGAGGGATTTATTCCAGGGACGTGGGTGATTCAATATTCATAAATTAATCAATGTGATACATCACATTAACAAGAAGGATAAAAACCACATGAGTATCTCAACTGATGCATAAAAAGCATTTGACAAATACACCTGTTCATGATAAAAACTCTCAACAAAGTGGGTTTACTTATTTATTTTTTGAAAGAGAACATGCAAGCAGGTTGAGAGGCAGAAGGAAAGGGAGAGAGAGAATCTTAAGCAAGCTCTACGCTGCACGGAGCCCAATTTGGGGCTCGATGTCATGACCCCGAGATCATGACGTGAGTCAAAATCAAGAGGCAGACACTTAACCAAATGAGCCACCCAGGAACCCTCAAGAAAGTGGATTATGACCTAAGCTGAAGGCAGACAACCAACGGACTGAGCCACCCAAGTGCCTCAGCTATGTGGAATTTTGTGATTAAGTGAGGATATGGTTTTTAATAGGTCATAATTCTCATCACGAGTGTAAGAAACATTTGGATCAGTAAGGAAGAAAAAAAAAGAACCCTAGAGAATGCTGGGCCGTTCCCTTGGCTTCATACACAGTGCTAATGAGGCGCCTTTGGGAAGGGGAAGAACGTGTTATAAATCACATGGCAGCAAAGATTAT
The DNA here is from genome assembly GCF_002007445.2 of Ailuropoda melanoleuca. Taxonomy (NCBI): domain Eukaryota; kingdom Metazoa; phylum Chordata; class Mammalia; order Carnivora; family Ursidae; genus Ailuropoda; species Ailuropoda melanoleuca. Next base: position 114,744,012 of record NC_048221.1, read on the forward strand.
TGAAAATGTCTGCACTACCTTTTCTGCTCAGGCCCAGGGCTTTATTACAGGGGAAATTGGACCCATCTTATGGTACCTATTCAAACATTCCACTGTTGATTCTCTCGGGATCACAGCAATATCGGTCTTGTGTAGAATCACCCGTCATTCTCCTACTGCCTTCTAGAATGTTATTGGGAAGGTGGGACTGGACTCAGTAATAAACTCCCTGGCCTCAGCCATCTGCAAAGTTCAGCAGTACATGTTGACCTTATTTACTGCAATGTTGTCTTGTGGGATTCATCTTCAGAGGCTAATCCAAGAAAAGGTTTGACTCAGATTTCACCTATTACTGTACTTTACAAATTGTTGCTGAACCGTTACAGTTTCAGGAGAAAACAAGTAATATCATCTCTGTAGAATTTATTTTTCATCTCAGGGGACCTTTTTGAACTTTGCTAAACCCCTGTCCCACAGGCCATTCATCTTAAGATGTTTTAAGAATCTTTTAGTGATTAAAATAGAAATCCAGTAAATGAAAAAAAAAAAAAAAGTGGGGTTAGAGGGACCACACCTCAACATAATAAAGGCCATATGTAACAAACCCACAGCTAACATCATCCTTAACAGTGACAAACTGAAAGCGTTTCCTCTAAGACCAGAAACAAGATAAGGATGTCCACTTGCACTACTTATATTCAACATAGTACTGGAAGTCCTAGCTGCAGCAATCAGACAAGAAATAAAAGCCATTCAAATTGGTAAGAATGAAGTAAAACTGTCATTATTTGCAGATGACATGACACTCTATGTAGAAAATCCTAAAGACTCCACCAAAAAGCCATTAGAACTAAAAATGAATTTAGTGAAGTTGCAGAATATAAAATTAGTATACAGGTATCTGTTGCATTTTAATATGCTAATAAGAAAATAGCAGAAATTAAGAAAACAATCCCATTTACACCAAAGAGAATAAAATACCTAGAAATAAATTTAACCCAGGAGGTGAAAGACTTATAATCTTAAAACTGTAAGACAATGATGAAAGAACTGAAGACAACACAAGCAGATATATCACTCTCATGGATTGAAAGAATATTGTTAAAATGTCCACACTACCCAAAGCTATCTACAGATTCAATGCAATCCTATCAAAATATGAATAGCATTTTTCACACAACTAGAACAAATAATCCTAAAATTTGTATGGAAGCACAAAAGACCCCCAATAGCAAAAGTAATCTTGAGAAAAAAGAACAAAGCTGGAGATATCACAATCCCAGATTTCAAGATATACCACAAAGCTATTTTAACCAAAACAGACATGGTACTGCACAAAAATAGACAAAGATCAATGGAACAGGATAGACAGCCCAGAAATAAACCCAAGCTTACTTGGTTCATTAATCTGTGCCAAGTGAGCCCATGATATATAATGTGGCAAAACAATCTTTCCAATAAATGGTGTTGGGACAAATGGACAGCTACATGCAAAAGAATGAATCTGAACCATTTTCTTACACCATACACAAAAATAAACTCAAAATGGTTTAAAGACCTAATGTGAGACCTGAAACCATAGAAATCCTAAAAGAAAACATAGGCAGTAATCTCCTGAACATCAGCCTGAGCAACATATTTACAAATATGTCTCTTTAGGCAAGGAAAACAATAGCAAAAATGTACTACTGGGACTACAACAAAATAAAAAGCTTTTGCATAGCAAAGGAAACCATCAACAAAACAAAAAGGCAGCCTACTGAATGGAAGAAGCTATCTGCAAATGTATCTGATAAAGCACTAATATCCAAAATACATATAGAATTTATAAAACTTATCACCAAAAACATCTAATAGAAAATGGGCAGAATGGGGGGCGGGTGCCTGGATGGCTCAGTCAGTTAAATGTATGACTCTTGATTTCAGCTCAGGTCATGATCTCAGGGTCATGAGATTGAGCCCCATGTTGGGCTCCACACTGGACATGGAGCCTGCTTAAGATTCTCCCTTTCCCTCTGCCTTACCTATCCCCACCCCACACCCCACTGAGTGCACATGCCCATGCTCTCTCTCAAAAAAAAAAAAAAAAAGCAGAGGAACTGAATAGATATTTTTCCAAAGAAAACATTCAGATGCCCAACAGACACATGAAAAGATGCTCAACATCACTAATCAGGAAAATGCAAATCAAAACCACAATATCAGTCAGAATGATTAATATAGAAAAAGATACTAAATAACAAGCATTGATAAGGATGTGGAGAAAAGAGAACCCTTATGTACTGTTCATGGGTATATAAATGGTGCAACCACTATGAACTACCACATGGTCCAGTAATTCCACTACTGGATATTAATCCAAAGGAAAAGAAAAAACTCATGCAAAAAGATATATGCAACCCTATGTTTACTACAGCATTATTTACAATAGCCAAGATATGGAAGAAACCCAAGTGTCCATCAATACATGAATGGATAAAGATGTGGTATAAGAAAAAAAAAAAGATGTGTGTGTATATATATATATATATACAATGAAATATTACTCATAAAATCTTACCATTTATGACAACATGGATGGACCTAAAGGGTACTATGCTAAGTGAAATAAGTCAGATGGAAAAAAAATATATACCATATGATTTCACTTATACGTGGAATCTGAAAAAACCAAACAAAAAAACAAAAACCCAGATTCTTAAATACAGAGAACAACTTATAGTTGCCAAAGGGGAAGTGGGTGGGTGGGTAGATGGGCAAAATAGGTGAATGGGATTTTAAGAACAAACTTCTAGTTACAAAATAAATAAGTCACAGAGATGAAAAGTACAGCATAGAAAACATAATAAATAATATTATAACATCGTATGGTGTCAGATGGTGACTACACTTATTGTGGTGAGCAGTGAGTAATGTACAGAATCGTCAAATCACTATGTTGCACGCATGAAACTAATATAACATTGTATGTCAACTACACTTCAATAATTTTTTTAAGGGAGAAAAAAAGTTGTGGTATACACACACACACACGAATGTTATTCAAGCATTAAAAAAAGGGAAATCTGCTATTTATGACAACATGGACGAACCTTTAAGGTATTACGCTAAGTGAAATCAGAGAAAGAGAAACACTGTAGGATTCACATATATGTGGAATCTTCAAAACAAAAACAAAAACAAAACACGGGGCACCTGGGTGGCTCAGTCAGTTGAGTGACTGCCTTCAGCTCAGGTCATGATCTCAGGGTCCTGGAATCGAGCCCCAAGTTGGGCTCCCTGCTCAAGGGAGAGTCTGTTTCTCCCTCTGCCCCTCCCCCTGCTCACTCTCTCTCTCTCTCAAATGGATAAATGAAATCTTTAAAAAAATTTTTTTTAATTAAATAAATTACAAAATCCATAGAAAAAGAGATCAGACTTTTGGTTACCAGAGGCAGAAGGTGGGGGAGGAAGAACTGAGGAAGTTGGGCAAAGGTACAAATTTCCAGTTATATAATAACTAGTATGGATGTGACATACAACACGATGACTACGGCTAACATGGCTGTATAATACACAGAAAAGTTAAAGTAAATCTTGAGTTCTCCTCACAAGAAAAATTTTTCCCCTTTTTCAAAACTTATTTTCTTATTATTGTACCTATATGAAAAGATGGATGTTAACTGAACCCATTGTGGGAATCATTTCAAAATATATGCAAATCAAGGGGCACCTGGGTGGCTTAGTGGGTTGAGCATCTGCCTTTGGCTCAGGTAAGGCTGGTCATGATCCTAGGGTCCTGGGATCCAGCCCCATATCAGGCTCCCTGCTCAGTGGGGAGCCTGCTTCTTCCTCTCTTGCTGCAGCTCCCCCGCTTATGCTCACGAGCTCGCTCTTTTGTGTGTGTGTATGTGTGTACACATGTGCACGTGCACTGTCAAATAAAATCTTTAAAAAAAAGTTTAAAAAACCTCAAACTTCACTATATGCAAATCAAGCCATCATGCTATATGTCTTAAACTTATATAGTGATGTATGTCAATTCCTTCTCAATAAAAATGGTGGGAAAAAAGTTAATGCAAATAAAGGTGTAATTTTTATTCCCATCTAACTTCACAGCCCCCCCGGTTTCTATTCAAGGATCCCTAGATTAAGAACATCTACTCTCAAATGGTAGCTACACTTGTGGTGAGTCTAGCATAAGATAGTTGTCAAAAATCACTATGTTGTACACCTGTAACTAAGCTGACATCGTATCAACTATACTCCAATTTAAAAAATGGTTAAAAAGGAGCACCTGGGTAAGTCATTTGGTTAAGTGTCTGCCTTCGGCTCAGGTCGTGATCCCAGGGTCCTGAGATGGAGCCCTGGGTCAGGCTCCCTGCTCAGCGGGGAGTCTGCTCCTCTCTCTCCCTCTGCCTGCTGCTCCCCCTGCTTATTTGGGATCTCTGTCAAATAAATAAATGGAATCTTTAAGGAAAAAAAAAAGGTTAAAAAATTTTTAAATAAAATAGAAATTAAGACTGACTTAAAAAAGAAAAAACAGGGCAAAGAAAAAAATGAAAAAAGCCTCTACTTCAAATTCAAGAGGTACCTCAAGGCTTAATCCTGGGTAACCTCCTGTTCTCTAAATACACTCTCCCTAATTCCTTGGATTTAAACACCATCTACATACAGATGATGAACACATTTATATAGATATATCCAATCTTTTTCAAGAATGCCAGACTCCTACAGCCAAATGCTTACTTACTATCTCCACCTGGAGGTCATCACCAAGATACATAAAATGTACCTCCTGATGGTTTCCCCCTGCACTAACACAAAAGTCTAAATTCCATGAAAGCCTTGAACTGGCTCCTCTCCAAACTCTTCTCATACTACTTTCACCATTAACCTGCCACCCCAGTCACCACCTGCCAGCCATACTGGTGCCTTTCTCTTCTCTGTATGTGCCAACACGTTTCCTGGCTCAAAAACTTTGTATTTCCGGGGCGCCTGGGTGGCACAGCGGTTAAGCGTCTGCCTTCGGCTCAGGGCGTGATCCCGGCGTTATGGGATCGAGCCCCACATCAGGCTCCTCTGCTATGAGCCTGCTTCTTCCTCTCCCACTCCCCCTGCTTGTGTTCCCTCTCTCGCTGGCTGTCTCTATCTCTGTCAAATAAATAAATAAAATCTTTAAAAAAAAAACACAAAACTTTGTATTTCCCCTTCCTCTACTGGGAACTCACTCCCAGTTCTTTGCCAGGCTGGCTCAACCATCTGGCCTTTCCTGGCCAGCTACCTACCTAGAGAACTTTTCCAACCCCTACTCCCACTGCACTACTTACTTTCAATCCTATCAATCTCCTTTTTTCCCCCTTTCATTCAGAAGCACTTACAGCAATAATAATTATCTTGTTTGTTTCCTTGTTTTTTTTTTAAAGATTTTATTTGAGACTGAGAGAACACACAAGCAGGGAGAGAGAGAGAGGCTCCCCAGCGAGCAAGGAGCCCCATGCAGGGCTCAATTCCGGGACTCTGAGATCATGTGAGCCAAAGGCAGACTCCTAACCCACTGAGCCACCAAGGCACCCGTTTCCTTGTTTATAATTCATTTCCTCACTAGAACATAAGAGCCATGGTCCACTGTCCACTGCAGTATTCCCAGTGACTAAGATACTGTCTGGCACTTTTGGAGTCTCAATAAAGGACTAAATGATAAGAGGACCTTCACTTTAACACAGAGGTGTTTGTTCTAAAGTTTCTCCCTAGATGATTTGTTATGTGGAAGCATTGAGTACAGGTATGAAAGGATCCCTATCTTTATTAAACCTCTGGACACCACATCCAACAGCAACAAACCAAACCAACCCCAGAATTCCACAGACTTCATATTTCGACCCAGCAAAAGATAAAACGTTCTAAAATAAGAGGACCACAGGCTTTCGCCAAGTGGCTTTGCTAAGCAGACAAGGAAATCCAGGACACAAAACAAGGGCAGTGCTTAATCCTAAAACAGCAGAGACCAGGACTTTCCATTCCCAAGAAGAAACCCCAGAATATGCTTCCACTGCCTGCTGATGTGATCCCAACACAGTCAACTTTCCAGATACTAGATTCATGCTTCCAGATGCCTACTGGAGATTTCCATCTGAGTCCCATAGAACTCTGTCCTTCCCCTCCCTCTTGAAGCAGCTGCTGCTCTTCCACCTTCTGCACTCCCCTTTCCCGGAGAAATGATACTATCATCTACCATCAGCAGAGTAGGAAAGACATCCTGACCCTCGTTTCCTAAATTCAGTCGGTGACACTGCCTCCTGAACAGCTTTGGATGTAGTCTCCGTTCTCCATGGCACTGCCACTGACCCGCTCCATTCCTAACCAACCACCTGACATTAATTTATCTATCTCCAGGTCTTCGGGGGATGGTTCCTCCCCTGCAGAAGGCACCACCACTGCCTGGGCTGAGGACCCTCGCGCTTCTCCGCGCACACCCCTCCTGGCTCACAGCTCGCAAAGCCGCCGGAGCGGCCCGATCCTGGGGCTCCCCGACCCGTACCTTGGCAGGGTTGGTCAAGACCTCCTTCATGTACTCAGCCACAGTGATGGGGCCAGTTGCTTTGATTTTGTATATAAGATGCCGCAGCATTGGTGTCACCTGGTTTTCTGCCGGCTCTCTCCCGGAGCTGAAGTATTTCCCTCTCCAAAGACAGGGAATGACTAAGAAAAACAATTAAACGGGACCATGAAAACATCTTAGTATTTGCAAGTGCAAGCAGCCTGAGTGCTTTCGAAGGTGCTGTGTTGACTCTTAAGCTCGGCCGAAGCACGGAAAGCGGACTCCCGGCCTGACCGCAGCACGCCCGCAAGGCGCCGGCAAGCACAGCACGCACAATGCCCACGCCACAGCCATTCCGGGTCTGAGGCTGGACTCCCTGCAGCTCAGAGCGCTGCAGGGCCCCGCAGCTGAGGAAGGCGCCCCAGGCGGTTTCCCCCACAAACGGAGCTCCGGCGCGGCGAACGCTTACCCGCGCGAGCCGCCGCACACAGCGGCCCCACGCCGCCCCTCGCAAGGACGCTCATGCCGAACTCCGCACGCCGCCGCGCGCTGTCCGGGGGGCGGGGAGTGAAGCCATTTCCGGGAGGGGACACGCCCCTGCCAGAAGTACGTCACTCTGCCAAACGGAAGGAGGCTGTGGCCGTCTGCGCGTGCTTTGCTGGTAATGGCGGCAGCCAAGAAGCCTTTGGAGTTCCACGCCAAGCGGCCCTGGCGCGGAGAGGAGGCGGTAGACGATCCGGACGAGGACAACGAGGAGGATAACGATGAAGCCGAGAATGGGTTCTCTCTGGAGGAAGTATTACGGCTTGGAGGCACCAAGGTAATGGCTTCGGACTCGCGGACAGGGAAGGGGGACAGAGTGCGAGGAGTGGTCTCACGAGTGGTCTGGCCGCCCCCGAGCGGCAGCGTGGGAGGGCGTCTTGCACTTAGATCCCAGCTTCGAAATGTGCGCTTCCCACACTTCTTTTCCCACTGCTGTTTATAAGCGAAGAGTCCTTTAGAATTGAACGTTTTTACGGTGTGGCCTTTCTTAGGATGTAGGTGACCCTGTCATTTCACTGATCTATAACTGGCACTCCATCAGGTCGGTGAAGACTGACCTTTCTGGATTCTGACGTCGTGGCATCAGTGTTCTGAACTGTAGTGTTGTTGGAATGTTAACTTCTTTTCTCACGGAGTAGACGCACGTGTTTACGGTCTAGAAGCCCTCTGCTCTCTTGGAATTTACATCCTAATTAAGGGAAAGAATCAGTAACCAAACTTTTGAATATTGTATGTCAGATGCTGAGTAGTGCCACGAAAAAGAAGAAAAGAAGATAATCAGTGGGAAGGGCGTAACAGTTTTAATGAGGTGATGGGAAACTCATAATTGAGATGTTTGATTAGAAAACTGTAGGAAAGAAAGGAGTGAGCCAGGCTGTCCTGTGAGCAACAAAGTCAGTGTAGCTGAGGCAGAGTGAAGTAAGGAGAGTAATAAGAAATGAGGTCAGAGAGGTTAGAATATAGGCCTTTCTCTGAGTTTGATACAAAACCTTAGAAGATTTGGAGCAAGTACAAGACGGAATTTGGCTTACTTTTTTAGCACATGTTTTGAGGCTATGGGTGGGGAGAGAAGTAGGGCCAGGAGAAATGCACTTTACAGGGGTAGATACAGTTTGCCCTGTACTTGTCTTGTACTTAATTTTTGAATAGGTAATATTTCACGCGCTACAAAAAAATTCCGTTTAAAAAAAGAGGAATAGTACTTGGTGAAAAGTCTTCTTTCCCACTTTTATCTTTAGCCGTGCAATTACTAGCCATAGCAAGTATTTTTATGTGTCTTTTACATCTTCCAAACAAACGCACACTTGTTATTTTTTACACAAGATACTGTATAATATTTTGTGTATATTTTTTCTTGCTGTCTTAAAGATTCTTCCATATCACTATATAAAGTTGTGTCATTGGTTTTATGCCTGCATAAATCATTGTTTTAATCTTTCTAACTAGCCATTTATCGTGGATGTTTAGGTTGTCAGTCTTCTGCTATTTTAAGTAATGCTTCAGTAAATAATCTTGAAAATAGATCTTTCCCCACGTTTGTGAACATATATGTAATCTAAATTGATAGAAATGAAACTGCTGGATCAAAGAGTGTGTGTCTTGTGTTTTGATTTGAAGGTAAGTTGCCCTCCATAGAGGTTGTGCTAATTTACATTTCCATCAGCCATGTGGGAAGGTGCCTTTTCCTACACCCAACACCACCCAACACCGCCTGTCACAATTTTATCTTCCCCACCTGACAGATTAGAAAATGGATGCATCCTGGTGGTTTTAATTTGGATTTTTCTTAATGTCAGTGAAGTTGAGCATCTTTTCACATTTTTAAAAAACCAGTTTCCCCTTAAGAACCATTTGTTTATATCCTTTGCAGATCTTTCAGTTATCACTTCCTTACCTGATGACCTGATGTGTAGGAACTTTCACGTTAAATATTAAGCCCAATTACTCTGATGTCAGTTGCCAGTACTTTTTTGTCCAATTTATTATTTGTCTTTTGACTTTTGTATGTTTTTTGTGTGAGAGAATGACAATTTTACCCATCTTTGCCTTTAAGGGCCTGCATTTTATGTCATTTGGAAAGGTTTTCTCTACTCTGAAATTACTTTAATTATGGTGTGCAATCTCCTATTATAGCTTTTTTTTCCCCACATGTAAATCTTTGATTCATCAAGTATTTACTTGGTTATAGGGTGGGAGCCCAGGCAATACCATGATAATTGAATTTAATTGATTTTAAAGATACAGATTTCAAATTAACTTTTGAAGTTTTTCTAAACTTTGGATTTGTAATTTATTTTTTAACTTTCTTTTGTTTTACTGCAGCAAGATTACCTTATGCTGGCTACTTTGGATGAAAATGAGGAAGTGGTAGATGGAGGCAAAAAAGGAGCAATTGATGACCTTCAGCAAGGTGAATTGGAAGCATTTATTCAAAATCTTAGTTTGGCCAAGTATGCAAAAGCTTTCTTAGTTGAAGAAGATGAACCAGCTAAAAAAGAAAATGCCAGCAAAAAAGAAGCAGAAGTATCTAAAGTAGATAATAAAAAGCAAAATGCAGCGGAAAGTGAAAGGGCATCACTCGGTAAGGTGAAAAATAAGAAGAAGCCAGAACAACATTCTGATGAGAACAACAGTGTCACACCAAAAGTTAAGAAAGATAAACAACAGGACATCTTTGAATTTTTTGAGAGACAGACATTGTTACTCAAGCCTGGAGGCAAATGGTATGATCTGGAGTACAGCAGTGAATATTCTTTGGAACCCCAGCCTCAGGATGTTGTGTCTAAGTACAAAATCTTGGCTCAAAAATTATATGAGCATGAAATCAACTTATTCAAAAATAAGACAAATAACCAAAAGGGAGCTTCTTCTACCTGGATGAAGACAATTGTGTCATCAGGGACGCTAGGTGACAGGATGGCAGCCATGATTCTTCTTATTCAGGATGATGCTGTTCACACACTCCAGTTTGTAGAAACTCTCGTGAACCTTGTTAAAAAGAAGGGTAGCAAACAGCAGTGCCTCATGGCTTTGGATACTTTCAAAGAGTTACTCATTACAGACCTTTTGCCAGACAGTCGGAAACTCCGGATTTTCAGCCAGCATCCCTTCAACAAACTGGAACAGTTGTCCAGTGGCAACAAGGACTCAAGAGATAGAAGGTTGATACTATGGTATTTTGAACACCAGTTGAAACACCTTGTGGCTGAATTTGTGCAGATCTTAGAAACCTTAAGTCATGATTCATTAGTAGCCACTAAAACTCGAGCTCTTGTTGTAGCTCATGAGCTGCTTTGTAACAAACCTGAAGAAGAAAAGGCTCTTCTTGTGCAGGTGGTAAATAAACTGGGAGATCCTCAGAACAGAATAGCCACAAAAGCCTCCCATCTGTTAGAGACATTGCTTTGTAAACATCCCAATATGAAAGGAGTTGTGTGTGGCGAAGTAGAAAGGCTGCTCTTCCGCTCAAATATCAGCTCCAAAGCGCAATATTATGCAATTTGCTTTTTAAATCAAATGGTCCTTTCCCATGAAGAAAGTGAATTAGCTAATAAGTTAATTACTCTGTATTTTTGTTTTTTTCGGACTTGTATCAAGAAAAAAGATATTGACTCAAAAATGCTTAGTGCCCTTTTAACAGGAGTAAATAGGGCATACCCTTACGCCCAGACTGGTGATGACAAAGTGAGGGAGCAGGTGGACACACTTTTTAAAGTGTTGCATGTTGTGAATTTTAATACCAGTGTACAGGCTTTAATGTTGCTTTTCCAAGTAATGAATTCTCAGCAGACGATATCAGATCGATATTATGCAGCATTGTATAGGTAAGTACATACCATTTCAGTAGGTGAATGTGAGGAATAACATGATTTAATAATAATGTGATTTAATACACAGCACCTACTTTGCCACTCTGTGGGGCAAGAAACTTAGAAAACTGGATTTTAGGCCCCACCTCATCATTTGCTAATCACCAACTTTGAGTAAGTCACTAATCTTTGCTTTCCTGTTGGAAAATCACGTTACATGTTTTGCATACATTATTTTATTTTTTGTTTTGAGAACTTGTTAAAATACAGAAAAATACCCTCCCCCAAAAAAGCATCTATATCCTACCACCTAATATTTCAACTTTAACCTTCTACTATACTGTTTTAAGTCTTTAAAATATTAAAAAATTAGAACTACAGATATAATTGAAGTTTCCTTCACTCCCTTCCCCCTCACTCACATCCTCAGTCCTATATTTCTTCCCCCTGTCCTTCACACAGCCATTTAATAATTCATTCAACAGCAGTTTTTTAGGTGCCATCTATATGCTGGACACTTCTAGGTGCTCTGGATAGAGCACGGAACAAAATTCCCACCCCTAGAGGTGTTTACATTCATATTGACGAAGACAGACTGTAAACAAGAAAGTCTGTTAGGGAGGGTTAGGGTTGCATTTTTGGAATTTTTTAAATTATTGGGATTAAAATTTTGTTCACTGAATTTTGTAGTTGTCCTGACACATACCTATTGAGGGATGATATTTTGAGTAGTTTGTAAACACTTTGGAACTGTTTAAGTATACCAACAAGCTATATATTCCTTTCTAATTCATTTTAATAATTTACATATATCTTGTGAGAAATAGAATGTACTGATTAATATCTTGAACTTAAGCCACAGTGCCTGGATTTGAGTCCCAACCATTAGTTGCTGTGTAACTCTGGACAAATTACTTAATCCTCTTTAAAATCCTATTGGTAAACACGATGCCATTTTACTGTGGCCCAGTTTGTCTATAAAATGAAGAGGAGTGCACCTATCCTGTAGGGTTATTGTTACAATTATTAAACTTCCCAAGGTTACATAGCTAAAAAGTGACAAAACTGGGACTTTACCGAGTTCGTGTGCATGTTAACCCATGTAATCTTAATATGTGTGTTAAGTGTTTAGCAGTGCCTCATGCACAGTAAGTGCTCTGCAGGTGTTGGCTGCTGTTGTTATTAATACTACTCAGATGAATTCCTTAAGTTTACTCCTCTTAACATTTCTCCAGTCTGTGAGGTACAGTAATTTGTGCAAAAAATTAGGTGGCAAATCCAGGTCTTCATGCTTTGGGAGTTCATGATGTTTCATGGTACTGATTGTACTGGTACACTAAAGAAAATCATAGAGTCCTTTCCATAACTCTTAAGAGTACAGTTGTTTTAAGTAGTGACTACTTTAGCTTGGCTCTAGAGTTCCAGGGCTGAAAATGTAGAGGTTTTGGGATCTTAGGGGTTTTTTGTTACTTTTGATGGTCATAAGAACTTTTTGGACAATGTTTGGAATCTATCATAAAATACTTTTCTAATATCCATTTAATATCTCAGTATTTAACACAACAGTCTAAGTGAGGAGTACATTCTTAAACTCTTTAAATTACTGCTTGCTAAGAGCTCTCACAGATGGATATACTCGAAGGACTTTCTAAGCCTTCTTACAGTATTTCTTTTGGTTTTCTTTAGAATCATTTAAGCAAAGTTTCCCTAATATCATTTGAAAAATAAAGGAAACAAGATTTGGTTTACAAAAATATGGGGTTTTTTTTGTTTGTTTTTTAAAGATTTTATTTATTTATTTGACAGAGGTAGAGACAGCCAGCGAGAGAGGGAACACAAGCAGGGGGAGTGGGAGAGGAAGAAGCAGGCTCATAGCAGAGGAGCCTGATGTGGGGCTCGATCCCATAACGCCGGGATCACGCCCTGAGCGGAAGGCAGATGCTTAACCGCTGTGCCACCCAGGCTCCCCTACAAAAATATGTTTTATCAAAAACTTCAAGAACGTGTTCTCTGTCATATGGTGGGGACACACGTATCTAAATTCTCAAGTGTTTTAAAAATGAGTTGCAAAATGGATGAAAATGTTGAAAATTTTAAATGTGAAGACAAAATTGAATATCAAATATTGAATAATATAGGATATCTCAGTATCACCAGAATTAAAGAACTAACAAATGGGAGAAAGTGGGTATGCAGAGCAATATGAAAATGCTTCACAGGGTCAGATATTTCCATTTCTAGTATTAATGGAAAAAAGTTCATAGAAGTGCTTAGAATAAGAAGTAATACTGCACATGAACATAGACTAAGGATTGTGTTAATTCTGGATATCCTAATGTCTGGAGGGCAAGAGCAGACAGAGCATCTCTAGGATTCAGCAGCTAGGATAAGGAGAAAATTTTAAAGTTATCATGTTCAATTTTCTACTCTACATATGTGTTCATTAGAATCATGTGGAGGTGTCTGGTCCCCCAAGGATAATAACTCTGGTCTAGTCCACTGCTTTCATAGGTCAGTTTTCATTACTTGGTTTTGGGTTAGCCTTTCGTGTGAGGTTCTATATCTGTATAAAAATTATGCTGTCATTCTAAAGAATGGAAAACCCCTTGGAAAAAAGGAAAGAAACCACAAAAAAATGTCTCTCCTATGATATTCCCACCTTCCCCCAAGATCATCATTCTTTGTTTTGGCCACTGACTTCCATTTTACATCTTAGGTCTCTGGATCTAAAATAAAGAGGAAGATTATCCCTAACTAAGTGAGGTTAGCAGTTGCCTCTACTACTGGTTGTAGAGATATTTTATGAATAAACATTTGATTTTGTTTTTGTTTTATAGGAAGATGTTGGATCCAGGATTGATGTTGTGCTCTAAGCAAGCCATGTTTCTTAATCTTATCTACAAATCTCTGAAAGCTGACATCGTGTTGCGCAGGGTGAAGGCTTTTGTGAAGAGGTTACTCCAAGTTACTTGCGAACAGATGCCACCATTCATATGTGGAGCTTTATACCTTGTGTCTGAGATCCTTAAAGCAAAACCAGGTTTAAGAAGTCAACTAGATGATCATCCGGTATATCTTACAACTGCTTTTTAAATCGAGTGGGTTCTGAAATATATTGGTATTTTTCTCCTTTGCTTCAATGACAGTAACTTACTTAGTTCTCTGGAGCATGAACATGTGTGAGTCCTGGAGTTGGACAGACCTGAATTTTAGTCCCAGGTGTACAGTTCTACTAGGTGGGCATGTTGCTTGACCCCTTCACTCATAGTAAACTATACTACGCTAACCCGTAATTGTATGAGGTAATTACAGTTAGGGAGCTAGTGGATCTCTTAAACCTGTTTTCTCAGTTGTGAAATGGACATAGTAGCCCCTACTTCATAGGGTTATTTATAACATATCAGAAATTTGAGGGCTGAATATTTTCATGTAAAAAATCCCAAAGTCTCAGGGAATTGTGGCTCAGAACTTAATTCTCTGACATTTAAAAAAAGAATACAGTGCCTGTAAATTTGATTGATGGAATTTTCATATTTCACCATTATAGCAATAAGTGGGTCTTCAAAACTCCCTCACATAACTGAATACAGACTTCCAGTTGATTAATGCAGATTTATTAAACCATTTGTTTTAGGAGTCTGATGAAGAGAATTTTATCGACATAGGAGATGATGAAGACATAGAAAAATTCACCAATGCAGATAAAGAAACAGATACAGTAAAAACAGCTGAGACAGAAGAAAATGTATCTGACAGTGCTATGGAAACAAAAAAATCAGAGTCTGCTTCTTGGGTGCACTTTGATAATTTGAAAGGTGAGCTTCTTAAATCTTTGAATTGTTCTCTTGAACTTTAAAACAGGAATTGGGTTCTCCTTTGATCTTTCTTTTTTTTTTTTTTTTTTTTAAAGATTTTTATTGATTTATTTGACAGAGATAGAGACAGTCAGCGAGAGAGGGAACACAAGCAGGGGGAGTGGGAGAGGAAGAAGCAGGCTCCCAGCAGAGGAGCCTGACGTGGGGCTCGATCCCGGAACGCCGGGATCACGCCCTGAGCCGAAGGCAGACGCTTAACCGCTGTGCCACCCAGGCGCCCCTGATCTTTCTTTTTTTAAGATTTAATTTTTTTTAAGTAATCTGCACCCAGCGTGGGGCTTAAACTCACAACCGCAAGATCAAAAGTTACATGCTCTACTGACTGAGCCAGCCAGGTGTCCCCCCTTTGATCTTAATAGAAATTAACACTATACCATTTTGGAAGTCCTCCGTATTTTTTTTTTAAGTAGAACTTTTATAGCCAGATATATTCAGGAACTTAGAAGTAAATTTTTAACGTGGTGAATCACTTGTCTACTTATTAATAATACTATAGATAGTAACACGTTTTAAAGTAATTTTGATCTTAGAAATTAAAAGCAGATACCTTTTAGAAATGCAGCCTCTTCATTTGAGCTATAAATAAGAGCACACTAAACCTTGGGGATCAAGAAATGTGCCAGTCCATTTCTTCAAACTTGTTGTGGAACTCTTGGTCAACTTTTTCATCTCCCCAAACTTCAGTTTGCCTATGAAGTATAAAAGAGAAGTATGCTAGCAACCAGGAAAGTGTTTAAAAGAATCCATCAATTTCCCTGAAGGCTAAACTGAGAATAATCCTTTAGAAGGATGATGAACATGTGCATTGTGAAGTAGACAGTTTGTTGTAATGTGTTCTGAAAGTTCTTTGAAAATAACATAAAACTTGTTCCAAGTGAGAATTATTCCTGGACATAATTTAATAAGAAATATTCAGTGCACTTAAAGTTCCAGAAGAATTTAGACCTGTTTAAAATCTTCAGGCTAGTTGACATTTAAGCCTTATAACCTAATTGATCCAGATTTGGGCATCTTTTGCTGCCTGGTTTATTCAGTAGCAAATACTACCCTGCGTACCATATCTAATTCTTGTTGGGGCTTGGAATGTTTAATCTAGGTAGGATGCCTGGCTAACTAAGAATGTTGAAAACTATACATATACCTTACATATACATATACCTTACATATACCTTACATATACATGAACTCTTGAGCTAGGAATAAAGCATTTGAGAAATAGTATTTTTGTTTGTTCTCAGGTGGCAAACAGCTAAAGACCTATGATCCATTCAGTAGAAACCCTTTATTCTGTGGAGCTGAAAATACAAGTCTTTGGGAACTCAAAAAGGTAAAGTAATGTTAAATTGTCTTTTAATTCATTAATGCTTTATATATGCCCTCATGGATTTAACACCTTGAAGTTTCCATTTTGCTTGTAAATGATCAATATAGTTTAGTTATTTAGACACTAGTTAACTGGCATAAGGGAGCATGGCACCCAGCTGTAATGCTTTATAACCCATATTTCTGTAGTCTTTGATAAACATTAAATTTACACATTTATACATTCCTACATTCACATGTAGCAAATCTTAAATGATGTGGATGCAAAATAAGGATGTTATACATGGTTATAAATAAATTTTGCTTTTTGTAGGTAAATTATTGCATATAATGGCTCTTTAAAACGGGTTGATTTTCCTTTATGCATTAGGTCTCCTTGAGAAGTTTTGTGACGATAGAACTGTTTGCAAATAAAGTTACTTTTTAAATGCATTAGAGGAACCCATATTTCCAATAAACTTTCTGTGGTATCTTTGGAAAAGCAAGTGTCTTACCACACAGACTCCTGTGGGCCCTTGACACCTTTTGAGTCTGCAAAGTCACAGCTACTTTCATAGTGATACCAGGGCACATTATTGCCTTTGTCACTCTGTGGACAGTGGCAGTGATGATATTAAAGAAATGATGGCTAAGGGGCGCCTGGGTGGCTCAGTCTTTAAGCGTCTGCCTTCAGCTCAGGGCGTGATCCCAGAGTCCTGGGATCGAGCCCCACATCAGGCTCCTCTCCTGGGAGCCTGCTTCTTCCTTTCCCACTCCCCCTGCTTGTTTTCCCTCTCTCGCTAGCTGTCTCTCTCTCTGTCAAATGAATAAATAAAATCTTTAAAAAAAAAATGATGGCTAAAACTGCTACTGCGACAGCGCAGATAAGGACAGTAGCCATTATATTCTTCACTGCCATGTACCTTCAGGAAAAAAAAAAAGCTAGAATCACATAAGAATGATGAAACAGGAAAAATTAGTGATTATCTTGACCCTAAAGTACATGTCTTTTTCATAGGTTATGTGCAGATACAGCAAGAATCCATAACATACTTCTGCTGCACACCTAAGAATGAGGTTGTCTCGTGTCTTGGGAAAAGTACCTGTGTAGTTTGTTGTAAACTCAGAGGCTTTGTTCATAAAAGACTGGTTGACAGACTGGTTATTCAGATTTGGGCATTTGGGAGACATTTTCTTGAGAGTGAATGAAGTGAATCTGTTATTTCAAGCAAAACAGCTGACAATATTTGTTGTCAATGATAAAATTCAAGCTTTTAACCAAAGTAAAAGTTTGGAAATCTTGTAACCACTACCTTGAACTGGACACTTTCTCAATATGTAAAAACTTTTCTGATAAAATCAGTGGTTAGGGGCGCCTGGGTGGCTCAGTCGTTAAGTGTCTGCCTTCAGCCCAGGTCACGATCCCGGCATCCTGCTTCTCTTTCCAGCTCCCCTTGCTTGTGTTCCCTCTCTTGCTGTCTCTCTCTGTCAAATAAATAAATCTTTAAAAAAAAAAAATCAGTGGTGATAATAACGATGTGATTTTTGTGATAATGTAACCAACCTGTGGAAGAACTGCATAATTTACTTAATCAGTATTTTCCAAATGACTAAATGCTCAGTGTTACAAAGACATGGTTTTAATTAAAAGATCTATTCAAAGTAGACCAATTAATTTTAAGTAGCAAGTACCAAAAGCTGATTGATAGGGTTTCAGATTCCACATTGCAACTAATCTTCAAAGAAGAAAATCCATAATTATGTGAGAGGTTATCAGTTAACCCTTCTGTTTCCAACTATATATATTTGTGTGAGGCAAGATTGTCTTCATATACTTCCAACTACAAAATAACATGGAATACAGAAGCACATATGAGAATCCACCGTCTTCTATTAAGCCAGACATTAAATAGATTTATAAAACTGAAATAATCCTACTCTTTTTGCTAATGCTTATTTGTTCTGAAAAACTTATTTTTCATAAAATATTTATATTAACATATAATAGACTCATTGTTATTTTAAATGGACTATAAATCATTGTTTCAAAAGTTCCTATTGTGGGCACCTCACTGGCTCATTCATAAGAGCATGCGACTCTTGCCCATGGAGTCATGAGTTTAAGCCCCACGGTTGGTGTAGAGATAAATAAATAAAAATTTAAAAGAAAATTTCTCTTATAATTTCTAATAAGGTAAATAGATGTATCCCACTCAAATTAAGGAAGCTCTTGAAGTGCTTGACTTTTAAATGTATAAAACACTCCTGAGACCAAAATTTTGAGACTCACTCTTCTCTAACGTATTGGCTTAAGTTTCAGTTCTTTGGGTTTACAACTGTAGTAAGAGTTGACTTTCCTTTTTTTTTTCTTTTTTTTTTAAGCTATCTGAGCATTTTCATCCCTCTGTGGCCCTTTTTGCAAAGACTATCCTTCAGGTAAGTCTAATATTTAAAGTCAAGAAATAAGAAAAAACAGTCTAGTTTTAGATAACCAATAATTGGTCATACAGTGTTTTCTATCCACCACATAGAATCATAAACATTTTCTGCCATTGTCAAGGACCAATGACTTGTTTAATACAGTACGGCAGGTAATTCTTCCCACTGTGTGGTGAATAGAAATATAGGATATTAGAAAATTGCAAGAGTTATTTATTACATTCTGGCTTTTCTCCTGAAGACTGCCCTTTCCCATTTGCTGTGTTGGCCACATCAGTGTCTGGTTCCTGGTTAAGAGATGACCTACAGTATTCATATTGTTTACCTATTCATAGAATCAACAGTGTATCATAAAATATGTATGTGTATGTATGACTGTTTAACTCTTCAAGTAAAGAGAGATGAGATATCATTTATGGCATATATGTGCCTTGGATGCATTGTAGTAGATGGTGTTTTTCCTTTTTTTTCTTAATCTTCCCATCCCCTCCACCTTTCAGGGAAGTTATGTTCAGTATTCAGGGGACCCACTCCAGGATTTCACATTAATGAGATTCTTAGATCGATTTGTATACCGAAATCCAAAGCCACATAAAGGCAAAGGTATGCTTCTATTTAAGTATTTGGTTTTCACTTGACATTTAATAAATAAGCATACCACTAGGTTTTATATTACACTGTCTTGATTTTTACCTTCCAGAAAACACAGAGAGCGTTGTGATGCAGCCAAAAAGAAAACATTTTATGAAGGATATTCGTAGTCTTGCTGGTAAGTATAAAGCCTAGACGGTTGAAATTGACAAGAAAGCACAAGTCAGTAACATAAACTATGTTATTCTTTGCTCCATTTTACCAGAATAAACCTAACCACCAGAGATATTATCCATCTTTTGTTCCAAAAATGTGTATGCATTCTTAAGTTTACTGTGCCTGACTAGGCCTTTTATTTTTTTAAACTTTATTACAGAAACTTTCAAACATATCCAAAGTAAATACTCAGATAATATAATGAACTCCCCTGTAAATATCACCCAGCTTCAACAATTACCAACATTTTGCCATTTTTATATCATCGATAGCTTTTTGGTGACCCCCCCCCATATACAACTATCTTTTAGAGTTAAAGACCATCTTTTTTTTTTTTTTTCTTTTTTTTGAGAGGGAGAGTGCGTTAGCAGGGGGAGGGGCAGAGGGAGAGAGAATTTCAGATTCCCTGCTGAGTATAGAGCCTCAACCAACTGAGCCATTCAGACACCCCTATAATTAAAGACCATCTTAAGTTCTTTAATGTGGGTTCAGCAGAAAACCCACAACTAGTTTTGTCACAGAGCATCATTTTAAATTAGTTGATAACTTTTTATGGGTACTGAGTACCCATCTTGTGGATTTGATTCTGTTTCTGTATTCAGAGCAAACATTTCTTTGTATTATTTTCATTCAGAGACTGGGGTTAATTTGTACTTTATTAATCATTTAATTTCCAACTGATTTATTTCATAGAGGTCCAGATATGTAAATGGACTCACCCAAAGTTAATAGAGTTAAAATTTAGAAGCCAAATCCAATTTTAAGCAAGATGAGTTAGAAATTTTTATTGTGAAGAGAGAAAACTAATATTCTTGTAGTTCCTTGTTCTTGTTCCTTAATTTTCATCAGTATTAAGTAAAATTGTGGATAATTCTGTTTACCTTTACTTCCTGTTCCAGAATGGCAGGAGTTATTGTCTTTTTTCCCAAGATGATAAGTTTAAAGTGATATTAAGAGAACTCTTTAATTTTATTTCACTTAAAATTGGGGTCCTGGATGCAGCTGGAGGACTATGAAAACCACGTTCTTCCACAGTGATGCATTCATTGATGGCTACATATGTCATTGTAGCCAGCAGTTTCAAATGTTTGGTCTCCTGCACTCAGACTTTTCCAGAGACTGTCCTTTGCACTAGAAGATCCCTTCTGTCCACTTTCCTTACATTTTGAGACTTCAGAATTGTAGGTATGCTGTATATAGTCTTATGAGCTTGAATAACATAATGAGGATTATTTTAATAAAAGTTTATTCTTAATCTGTTTTCCTAGTGAACAGTAAGGAGTTCCTTGCAAAAGAAGAAAGCCAAATACCAGTGGATGAACTATTTTTCTACAGGTAATATACTTAATGCAGTCTTTTTAGGGGAACTATTAATATTTAAATTTTTAGGAAAAAAAGATGAAATTTTTAGATTCCATAAAATGCTTCATTAACATAGGTCTCTCTTGAAAAAATCTAAAGGTATGTCAGTTGGGATGCCTGGGTGGCTCAGTTGATTAAGGGGCTGCCTTCGGCTTAGTCATAATCTCAGGGTCCTGGGATTGAGCCCCACATTGGGCTCCCTGCTCAGTGGGGAGTCTGCTTCTCCTCCTCCTTTTGCTCCTCTCCCCCCTTGTGCTTGCTTGTGCTCGTTTGTTCGCTCGCTCTCTCAAATAAAATCTTTTAAAAAAAGTATGTCAGCTTATTTTCTGGCAAAAGGAATTTATAAATCATTCAGTTTGCTAATCTTAAAATATCTAAGTGAAACTTAAAACAAGTAAATTTGTGGGTGTTTTTAATAATGTAGCTTAAATTTTATTTTATGACTCTTGACTTTGTAAAACCTAATCTTTAATCTCTTATTTTTTTTAATATAGTAATTGTCTTACAGGCTTTAAATCTGTTATCAGTCTAACATAATGATAAGCAACTCATGAGTAATTTGTCCAAAATACGACTAAGCCCAATTAGCAAAATTCACTGTGTTGTTAAATAGAGAAGTCCTAAACTTACTAGTATTTTTATTGTTTTCTGATTGGTTAATTGTTTCATTTGATTTTTTAAAAATATTTTGTGTGAAGAATTTTGAGGGTATGATCCCATCTGCAGAATGCTAAGTTTCACTCTACCCTAGTATTAGAATGGGTCTGATAAAATATTGTGATTAGATGTTGTCTAGAGCCACATTTTTGTCTTATTTCTGACACATTAGTGTTGACACTAAAACAACCTTTTACCAAGTCATTTAATTAAGGTGAGTTGAGCTGTTTTTATGAAAAACTAAATCCTAAATCTTTGAAATTTATTATACTTTGCGTTCAGAAGTTGCTGTTTAAATTCACAACTTTTGTTTATGATAAATACAAATTTTAGTCATTTATATCCAGCTAACAGTTTTTATACTTGTGTCACTGGTCATAGGTGCTCTGATTATAGCAAAATGGACCCTTTAATACAATTATCAAATAGGGGCGCCTGGATGGCTTAGTCAATTGTGAGTGTCTGACTCTTGGTTTCTGCTGGAGTCATGAACTCCAGGTTGTGAGACAGCCCTGCGTTAGGCTCCATGCTCAGCAAGGAGTCTGCTGGAGATCTGTTTCCCTCTCTGCCCCCCACCTCATGTGCACACATGCATGCTGTCTCTCTAAATAAAATCTTAAAAAATAAAAAAGTAAAATTTTCCAATATATAACATGCATTTTTTCAGGTATTATAAGAAAGTTGCTATTGTTAAAGAGAAACAAAAACGGAATGCAGATGAAGAAAGTATAGAAGATGTGGATGATGAAGAGTTTGAAAAGATGATTGGTAATTTGTTGACTGTTTAATCTGTAAAATAATCTATTTCTGTTAACTTATAGATCCATGGAATATTAGTGGTAGGGATCTTAGTTTTAGAAAAGAATACCATGCGAATGACAATGGAGTAGTAAGAAATACTTTGATGGCATATGGCAGTTCACCCACACTTGCTCCAGAAAGACTTAGGATTGTGTGTGGACAGTTTGTGGGAAAAATAAATTTGTATTTATGTGGCGTATATTCATTCTTAAGGCATATACTCATCCTGATCTCTTACCGAAGAGAAACCATTTTTATTGTTCTAACTTCCTTGCACTATTGGTAGCAGTAGCCTCCTGTTTCATCTTTGTGATCCACAGAGCTACAAAAATTTTAATCTATATTTAGACTGAAACAAAAAATGGGAAATTAGAAAAGCTTACATTGAGTTTGCTTTTTTGCACAGTGTATTATATCTACTAGAAATAAGCACTTAAAAGGATTGCAGTTGCTAAATATCATTTTGATATTTACCCTCTTGCCGTAAAAATTAACTGGAATCCGTTCTAGTTTGGGGATTTAATTAAGGTCAGTATATTCACAGGCTTACGTAGATTAATAAAACACACCAGCAGTAGTCAGATTTATATCATTTTGGTGCTTGCTTCTCATAAATAGCAGAATGACTGTTAATTCGTTCAGGTAGAAGACTTGTCAACTTTGTTATTCCTATTTTGTTCTCTGACAGACACATTTGAAGATGATAATTGTTTCACCTCTGGAAAGGATGACCTTGATTTTGCTGGGTAAAATACTTTTCTTCAATCTTGTTTTTTAAAAAACTATTTTCTCAGCATTTCTCAAATTGATTTCCTCAGAACAGAATACAGGACTCTGTGATGTGTAGGAGAAATTTATTGAAATAAGCTTGGGAAATGGATATAGTACTTTCATTCTAGACCTTTATAATACATGTTAGTATATTAAGTAGAGGTTCTAGGCTGTCTGTAACTTTGTTAATAGCCTAGTACCCTGCTAATCACCAAAAAACACTTTAGAAAACAATGTTCTCTCCTACACGTTGTTTTTCTTCAGCAACATGAAAAAGAAAAAAAAAGGTGCTAAGGAAGACCCAGAAGATGAAGATTCAGAAGGCAGTGATGATGACCTTGATAACTTGGATGATGATGAAGTTTCTTTAGGAAGTATGAATGAAGAATTTACTGAAATTGATGAAGACGGAGGAACATTCATGGATGTGTTGGATGATGAAAGTGAGGGCATTCCAAGTAAGCATTTTTTTTTCCCCAAGTAAGCATTTTCAAAATTCAAGGCAAAAAATTGTATTTTCCTTTCTTCCTCAGTATAGGCTAGTTTTCCTGTTGAAGCATTTTTTAAATATTACTTTGTATTCAAATTAATAATCAGTTTGGCTAGAAATTTATTTATTTATTTTTTTTTTTTTAAAGATTTTATTCATTTATGTGACAGAGAGACAGCCAGCGAGAGAGGGAACACAGCAGGGGAGAGGGAGAGGAAGAAGCAGGCTCCCAGCCGAGGAGCCCGATGTGGGACTCGATCCCGGAACCCCGGGATCACGCCCTGAGCCGAAGGCAGTCGCTTTAACGACTGCGCTACCCAGGCGCCCCGTGGCTAGAAATTTAAATAGGATTTTCTCCCCCTCTTATTTGGAACTGAAATTTCAGTTGAGTTTTGAGCTTTTTTTTTAATCAGCAATTAGGTGCTCTGCACAATACCTGTTGAGCTATTAAATTACCCTTTTTTTGTTGCTGTTAGAATAGGAATTATTTCTCTAATCAAAATATTCATCATTTATCTTAGCCCTATAGCAGTTCTGTTGCTTTTAAATTACTTAATAGCATGTTTTTGTTTTTGTTTGGGGGGGAATAGAACTTGATGATGAAGTCAGCTCTAAAATCAGGACAAAGAGAAGCAAGAGAAAAGGTGAAAATGATTTTGACTTTGCTGGATCATTTCAAGGTAAGAAAATGTCTTAAGCAGTGGCTGTGTAAAAATCACTACTCGTTATCATTTTGGGAAATTTTCTAAATTGGTTAGTATAATTTTGGTTTTGCTTTTATTGTCATCTCAACAATTTTATTAGGATACTAACTCTTAAATAAATTATATTTGTCTTTAAATGCCAGCTACTTAATGGTGCTTGAAGGTAACTGTAATTCTGTATTTTAACCCAAATACAACCTTTTTATAACAAAACCATGTTTAAAGATTGTTGAGTCACTGTTGTACACCTGAAACTAATGTAACTGTGTGTGTCAACAATACTTCGATTTAAAAAAAAAGTGTGTATTTTTCCAGAATCATTGGATTTACAGTTTAATAATCTAGGCTTGTACTTTTTTTAGGACCAAGAAAAAAAAAGAAAGGAAATTTCAATGACTCCAACCTATTTGTATCTGCTGAGGAGGTGAGACTAATATACTGCTTTAAGAAGTTAACTATTCCACATTGTTTTGAGTTTTCTAATAAATGTATCTCTGTTTAAGTTTGGCCACCTATTGGATGAAAATATGGGATCCAAGTTTGATAACATTGGCATGAATGCCATGGCTAACAAAGATAATGCAAGTAAGTAACCCAAATTGGTTTTTTTTAAGGTTTATTTATTTATTTGGAGGCGGAGACGGGGAGTGGCACAGAGGGAGAGAGAATCTCCAACAGACCAGGCACAGGGCTCCATCCCACAACCTTGACCTGAGCTGAAATCAAGAGTCCAGACACTTAACTGACTGAGCCACCCAGGCGCCCCAAGTAACTTGAATTTTTTATGGAGGTTTTCAGATGGCCTTATCTTGGAACTTCTGAAGATGTAAATTTTTGGAGGACCATTTTTAGTAAGGATGAATAAAATGGTTCTTTATAACCTGGAAGGAATGGCTTTTTCATCTCTGTTTAGGGAGCATGTAGGATTAAAAAAGCATTTTAGACTACAGCAATAAAGACTGGTTACTTTAAACACTTAACTTCAGGTTTTTTTTAGGAAGGCAGGCTGTTTTTATGTAATGTGAGTTTGCTAAGTAACTTTGTAAGTACTTTATAGACATTTTAATTCTGATATTGATAGTTACTGGCTTCTGTTCTTCTGCCAATGAAAGTGTTCAGGAGAAATAAAATCTTTAGAGCATTTCTTCCTTTCCTCTCATCTTTTATTTGTTGAACAGTAGTCTTTAACAATAAATGCCAAAGGAAAGCAACAAACAAAAGCAGGGAGTTTGGATAGTGACTGGGAAATGACTGTAAGCCATGGCAGACCAGAAGTTCCTGTTTTACTCTTTGGGGCCAGCAGTCTGCAATGTGGTGTGCTCATCTTTCTTCTCCCCCTCAAAGGTCTCAAACAGCTTAGATGGGAGGCTGAACGTGATGACTGGCTACACAACAGAGATGTGAAAAGTATCATCAAGAAAAAGAAAAATTTCAAAAAGAGGAGGCCAAAAACCACTCAAAAAATTAAAAAACAAAGAAAATGAGTTTTCTGAATAAATTATAAATTGTACTTACTGCTAATTTTTGCTATTCAACCATTTTTCTTGATCTTGCTCTCTGACTCCGTGCATCCCAGACTGTTCAATGGATTTGTAATAAACTATAAATAAATATAGTCATTTATAAAATCATGTAAAAGTGTTAAAATTAAACTATGTTGAGAGAAATCAAGCCCCTTTTCCTTATTTCTACATGGTAAAATAAAAAAGAGAGCAGGATCCATGTTTCATGTACAAGCCCTCTAGCATCTGTACTAATCATTGTAATGAGCACTATTTATCAAGCATTACTTTATACCAGATTATTGTGCTGATTACACAATGTCATCTTGTTTAATCCTTACAATTCACAAGGTGGGCATTATTACCACTACTGGACAGAGAAAGAAACAACTCCAAGAAATTAGCAAACCAGAGGTCACGCTGAAGTTTTAAAGCTGTGGTTTGTCACCACCACCTCAGATATGTTTCATTCCAATGTTTTTAACCACTGGTAGCTACTCATCTCCAAAGAGAATTTTTGCCACCCTGTGTCCTCAGAAAGAGCTAAAATAGGGATAAACAGTAATTTGTCTTGGAAATTGACATTACAAAATAAAAAGTCCTTTAACCCTTAATTGGTCCTAAAGAAATTACTTCATCTAAAGGCTACCTGAAAAAGCTGTTTTATAGTCTTAAGGGAAAACATACCTTCCAAGATGAAGGGAAATTTCTTGCTCATTGTTTGCCTGAAATCTGATGGAAAAAAGAAGTCTTAAAATTAGACATGACTAGAAATTCATTGTATTAAAACATAATACATAATTTAGTGCTAGCTTTAGGGTCTGTGAGATAGGAATCCTATAGATGAGAAATGTGTTATGGTCCTTCTGGTAATTAGGAACTCCTGCACAGGGTATAAGTTGCCTTGCATGTTGCCCCCTAGTGTTATTTTGGAGTTTTTCAAATTTGGCCTGTATATATGATGTAATTTATTTAGAAAAGTAAGTTTTCAGTGTTAATGTGTAACTCCTTTATGTAATTATGAAGCTTGAGATCAACTTCAAAAACCAGGTAGTCTTAATTTCTAATTCCATAGCAAGGTAAAATGGGATCTAAACACAATAGTTTTATGGATTCCATTTTATCTTGTTATGGAATTAGAAACTTGAATTTGCTTTTATATACTGTTCAGATGTTTTCTTTTATACTCTTACACTTCAGAAGTGACTTTGTGTGCATCCTAGAGCACAGTGTTCCAGTGAAATACCTTAAGAAGACAAACGACAAGTTTCAAAGATGGCCACCACCCCCAGGACTACTAGTACCTGCTCTAGGGAAAGACAAAGCAGCCCTTCCTCATTTTAAAAGTTGAGGGTTCAAATATAAAATTTTCCTCCAGAATGTGTCACAGTACTTTCAGGGGACAGCCAGTAGCATGGGAAACATTTTAAGTACCTAGTTATTGAGAACAGAGGAGGAACTCTGATAGCCTTTGAAACTGGTTACTTGACAACTCAGCTCTGCCACTACTACTCAGTCTACCAAACAATGAGGTATAAGCAGCAGGCCAAACTTCACCTGTGTTCCCAAATTAAGCCAGACCGGACACTTGCTCTATGACCCAGACTACTAAAATCCATAGAAATGTGAAACATTTTCCCTAGTCTACAAACAAATAACATTATTTAGGGAGAAGAGTCATTAAGTCCACAATAATTAACACCAAGTTTCTTCTTGTGTCCATAAAAATGCCATATAAATTATTATTAACATATAATGTATTTGTTTCAGGGGTACAGGTCTGTGATTCATCGGTCTTACACAATACATAGCGCTCACCACAACACACACCCTCCCAAATGTCCATATCACCTAGCCATCCCATCCCCCCACCCCGCCTCCCCTCCAGCAACCCAAAATGCCTAATACACTGAAGAAGCAATTTCTCTAAAAATGCTGTTTAGTACCTCAATGCATTAGCAAACTATACACCCCTCCAGAAAACATTAACTTCTGAATTAGGATTACCTTGGCTTGTGTTCATCTTGTTAAACAAAAAATATGCTCCAAAAACACCCAAGAGTTCAACTACTAAAACTCCTTTAAAGATCTTCTTTGCCACTGGTTCCATGGTGCGGACCATCCTAAATTCAACAATAACAAATACATGTCAACCTGAATGACCATACACAAACTTAATACCATTTCCACAAAAACAACTCCAATTCATTCCCACAGTCTGAATGATTTAGGGATAAAACCCTGAAGTTACTGTATGCTTATCTGTGTATGTCCCACTTTCCTAGTTTTCAATCTCCACCCCACACAATGAACCAATGACACCACTGGATAAAGCACAAAAAGGAGATGAAACAAAAAAGCACTGTAAAAAAGAACTAACAATTTATGGAATTAAGATTTTTAATTGCCTAAGAATATAGAATATTGATAGGGTAAATCATTTTTTATAAGCTAAACTAGGAATTAAGACATGATCTAACAGGCACCATACGTGAAAGCTCTTTGTAAGTACCCTACAAAAGTAAGGTTATTCTGTGTGTTTGTAGATGTTTCATAGCTGGAGGTTTTCCTTTATTAATACAACATATATTGAACCATGTGCCACAGCCCAAGCATTTTATACAAAGTTGAGCAACAAACCAACTTGTTCCTGGGGAGCTGCTGTTCTAACAGTAGTTTCAAACTAATTACATCACCCAAAAGACTTGTTAAAAATGCACATTCCTGGGCCTCAACCTGCAGTTTCCCCAGTCCTGTAGTTCCCCTAGATTCTGAATCAGCAAGTCTAGGGTTAGCATCCCAGTAATCTGCCCATTTGCAAGCAGCTCCAAATGACTTCTATATAAGAGGCCCCTAGACCACATTAGGAGGAAAACTGACCACCATCACCCAGTAAGTGGCAAACTAGACTTTAGATCTTGATTCTCTTCAACTAAAATAAAAGCTAATCAAGAAAAGGGTTTCTTCATTCTCATCCAACATAAAAGCGAAACAAGGGAAAGGGCTATATAATCTTTAAAAAATAGCATATATGACTTTTACTGAATGTATGAAATGTAAATGCAAGTTCTTATTCTGCCTCCCTATAACCCCGACAATAGGAGAAACCAGTCGTTTTTAATCTCAGGATTTTGATACTGTCCAATGTATGTCCTGTGTCATACTGTTCTCTGCCCTCTGTGCAGAGACAATAAGAACTGTAATACTCTACAGTCCCAGCTCTCTGCTCACGGCCATGCATTTATGCCATTCCCTCGACTCCTTTTCACAATACCTGAGAGTGGGGTAATTAAATACCCTATTTTTGTAGGATTATCTTATTAATCTCTTTACCAGTGTCCCTTCCCTCCAAAATTCCCTCATTTTGATAATGTGATCACCCTGGGGACTAAAAGATTAAAACTTTATTATTCTTATCTTTAAAAAAAAAGCCGGAAATTAAAGAAGAACTTACATATAACCAACAGGCAGGTGAGTTGGTGGGAAGGGAGAACTGTTGTGCTGTTTACAATACTCTCCCTGACAGAAAGTAAGTCATGATCAGTACAGGGACCTCTCTTAGGATAATTTTTAATGTGCAATGGGTGAAAAATTTTTTAAATTAAAAATAAAGCCTGCCTGCAGCAATATCCACAGTATAAGGAATCCAAGGAAAATCTGGGTTTTGTTTTGTTGGGAGAAGGTGAGGTTAAGGGTTCAAAAAATAAAGTACAAATAACACTTAAAACATTTACCTTTTAAAAATGTATATATACACATTTTACATTACAAGTCCCTCAGCTTCAGGAAAGGTGTTTACAAGGACTGAAAAAAGCCTAGCTGATAAAGGCCACCAAAGGCATACTTGTCCACGAGAGAAAGTTGCGTTACTATCTGGCAGAGAAAGAACAAGATTAGACGAGATTTTGGAGAAGGGTGGAATTTAGGTGGAATTAAAATAAAGCACTCCTGGAGGCACCTGGGTAGCTCAGTAGGTGGAACCACGAACTCTTGATCTCAGGGTCCTGAGTTCAAGCCCCGCATTGGGCGTGGAGCTCACAATCAATCAATCAATCAATCAGTAAATAAGTAAAGTAAAGCAGTCCTCGAATGGGCTCGAAGAAAAGCAGGGCTGTGTACCATGGGGTTCACGTCACACTGGGCTAAGAAGATGATTAGGGTGCACAACCTTAACACAAACGTTCAACGTTGCGTCCGAAAACGCCTCAATCTGCGCACTACAGCTGGAAATCCACGGGGCTCAGCATCGCAGGCAGAACGATTTATCAAACGGCAACGTCTCTCGCACTCTAGACGGAGAGCAAGGTTTCTCAGCATCCCTGGGTTTAATTAGCTAAAGCGCTTTTTCCACGTTCCCACGGTCCAGAACCAAGGCACCAGCGAGGCTTCCGAGAGCTGCCTCAGGTTGGCTACCCACGACCCTCAGGCCCTCGCGGCTCCCCGCCCCGGAGTCTCCCGTCCACGCCGGCGGTCCCCCGCGCTCTCCCGCCTGCCCGGGCTCCCCGGACGCCCCCGCCCGGCTCGCAAACAACTCAGCGGACAGCGCAGGCCGCACTGCTCCGCCGCGGCAAGGTCGCCGAGCGACCCGGAAACACTCGGGCCTGTCCCGCGCTCTCCCGCTGAAAGGATATAATGACACCCAACTTTCCTCCCTATGACTCCAGAACTTTAGGGAGGCCCCCCAAAAACCTGCCCCACTCCGCGCTCTGGAGGGCCTAAATCAAGACACCCGCTAAGGCCACCGCTCTCTTACCTGAGGCGCTGACTCACAGGACTGCGCGTGCGCCAAGGTTGGCAAAGCCCCGCCCCTCCTGGCGTTGGCCCCGCCCCACACCGTAATTACTTTTTATTGTGCTTTTCTTACTGAGAGCAGATCGTGACTCAGGGCTGTTTCCGTTAATTTATTTAATCCTCACAAAAACCCTGTGTCATAATAGGTGCTAGGAATGTCTCTTTTTACAGAGGAGAGAATTTTACCCTGCTTACAATCCCAGAGCTAGCAAGAGATAAAATTGGATTTGAACTTAGGACACTGATTCGAAAAACCTATGCTCAATTATTTTTCTACACTCTGCAACCCAAAGTGTGATAGTCTCCAAGAATCAGCAATATGGTCATCACCTTGGCGTTTGTTAGAAATGCAGAACTGCTTCAGTAGGCAGGGGTAACTAGCCTGCCCCAAAACTAACCCTAGATTGCAAATGCTCAAAATCCCCAGTTCGTAAGTCCTCTTCATCCTCCTCCAAGTCTCCAGCACCCCTCCCAAAGACTCCTTTGGGAGGCTGTACATTTCCAGTGTGACCCTGATTTGCTAACTCTAGCAGACAGATGCAGTGGCCAGAATGAAGTTCCCTTGCTTTATCATGCCCAAGGCACAAAAGTTGGCCAAAGTCCCAGTCGTCTGTAGTGGTCATAAGATCAGGGGCAGCAGGGATCTCTTCATTAATAAGTACCTAGGAAGTTTGCTGTCCATTCTTCCACTGAAAGAGAGAGAGCAACCTGTCTGGGATCCTCAAAATAAAGCTCTTTCAGTTACCTGATGAGAGGTTGTGGAGATTAGATGATCCATTGCTAGTAGTGTCAAAAGGCCCCTACTGGAAAAGAGAGGCCCAGGATCTTGGTGATGACCCAGCCTTCCCTTCAGATGGACACAGGACACAAAGCAGTGGGGACCTGCAGCCTCTGGCAGCACCGTCCCTGAGGCAGGGGAAGTGGGGACAGGACACCTGCTTGCCAGCTGCCCAGTGCTGGAGTGGAATGCTTCTCCATCACCCCCATTCCAGGATGCCAAAGTGTCACCAGGAAAACTGCCCTGGACCCCGAATGTTTCCAGCATCCACTAACTGGGCTTCATCCCTGACTTCCTGGTGTTCAACTTCTGAAGAGGGAAGCCAGTTTTTAATAAACTCCCAAAACACCAAGAGGTTACACCCTGTCCCTTTATGTGGGATTCCAAAGTAAATTTCAATCCTATACTACACTAGGAAGTAGCACTTCTATTGCTAAAGAAGGAGGAAAAAAGCACAACTTGATCCTGAAGAGGCACTCTACTACAAAGAGAGGAGGATGGCATAAGAGGGGCCCATTTACCTGCCCCTAAAAATCAGCCTTGGGCCAGTTGGCACACAAGAGCCATATGCTTTTTCTCTTTTTCTTTTTTTCCCGATGATTCATTGGTTGCCTATAACACCCAATACTCATTCCATCGAGTGCCCTTCTTACTGCCCATCACCCAGTTACCCATCTTCCCACCCACCTCCCCTCCAAGAACCCTCAGTTTGTTTCCAAGAGCCATATGCTTCTTGATGCTGGCTTCCCTGCTTTATTAATCAGACTAAAGTTCCATCACCGTAGACATTTTTAGTCACCAGGTTTTTTTTTTTCTCTCTCTCTCTCTCCCTCTTTCTCTCTCAACCTCTTAATCTCTCTCTCCCTCTCTCTCTTTCTCTCTCTCTCTTTGCAGAATTCTCTCCCCCCCCTTTCTCTCTCTGGTATAAGTCCATGCCTAGAAAAAAAAAAATGAAAAGAAAAACAATTAAGAGGGAACAGTGTCTTTAATCTCAAGGAAAGGAGCCTTAAACAAACCTTCCGTGCAGATGCCCCCAGGAACGCGAACCAAGCCAGGATGGTGCCATCTAAGCGGTCCCCCGCCACTTATCTCAGGCCTGGGTAGATCCAGGAGCTAAACAGAAGCTGGGATTGCACAGAACCTGAGGCCCACCTGCACTCAAAAGCACACCAGTGCAAATCTATCACATAATCTAGGTTATTAGGCAGCCATTCATG
This sequence comes from Ailuropoda melanoleuca, assembly GCF_002007445.2. Classification (NCBI taxonomy): domain Eukaryota; kingdom Metazoa; phylum Chordata; class Mammalia; order Carnivora; family Ursidae; genus Ailuropoda; species Ailuropoda melanoleuca. The sequence continues at coordinate 114,776,359 of NC_048221.1, forward strand.
CTATTTCCCTCCATCGCGCATGCAGACAATTAAAAGTCAAGTAGGGGGGGGCACCTGACTGGTTCAGTTGGTGGNGCCCCGAGCACACGACTCTTGATCTCAGGCTTATAAGTTGGAGCCCCACACGGCGTGTAGAGAATACTTTAAAAAAATAAAATCTTAAAAACAAAAAATAAGAGTCAAGTAGGGAGAACTGTAAGATTTTTTTTTTTAAGATTTTATTTATTTATTTGACGGAGATAGAGACAGCCAGCGAGAGAGGGAACACAAGCAGGGGGAGTGGGAGAGGAAGGAGCAGGCTCATTTCCGAGGAGGGGCTCGATCCCATAACACCGGGATCACGCCCTGAGGCGAAGGCAGACGCTTAACCTCTGTGCCACCCAGGCACCCCAGGGAGAACTGTAAGATTGACAGCTTGCCCTGAGCCTAGGAAGATGAAGAATCAGAGCTCACATTACCCATTCCAAACAGCCCCCCCAAATCCTCCTATAATCACAGGCATTAGTGTCAAAACGGAATCCATGGCATTTTGTCTTTTTTTATCATTTTACTCACTAAGAAGCAAGCAAAGGACAACAGCAGCATTTGAATTAATGCCTTAAATTCTACCTTCCCCAGGAAAACAAAGACTATAATGTAAGGGACAATCCCACTAAGCAGCTTGGCAGGGAGTGCAGTCTTACTCCTTTTCTTTTTGGGGAGGGAGATTCTGAAATACACAACCTTTCCACCTACAGTGAATAGCATCCCACTGTTATGTAAGTAATAGCACCTTCAAGGGGGAAGTGCTGTATGGAAATATAAAAATAGTAAGACAATCAGATATTCCAATTTTACCTTTTTACAAACACTTAAAAAATACATCAGTACAAATATAATGAAATGCAGAAACCTATCTAATTAGGAACCCTCTCTGGTCAGTTCTTTCCCCTCTGTAAAATGGAGATTACAAGTTGCTCTCCTCCGTCTACCACCTGCCTCAGTAAGATATGTTCTGCTGACGTACGAAATTTCCTCAATTCTGTGATGGAAAATTGTATGTCTGATTCAGTTAAATAACTATATGTTAGATAGTTAATATCTATTCCCGTCTGGTAAGAGATTCTATTCTTACTTTCCTTGGGAGGATTGTCTACAATGGTAACATAATCAACCCCCGGGGTAATATTCCCTGATCCGTAGGCTGCTTTGCACCTGAGGTTTGCCTTTTATCAGAGGTGGGCGTGCAAAAAGGCAGGTGGAGGAAGGCGGGGGTGGAGGCGAGAATTAAATGGTTTATTTCTCACGTGAATGGGAGGAGCCCTTTATTCCACCTCCTGAAAAACTCCATTAAAAGCTGTCGCTGCCCCTGGACAACCACAGGACAGGTCCATCAGCAGGAAGCCAGCATGGCCAGTGAGTCCAAATTTATTGACTATATCGATGAAGCTTTGGAAAAATCCAAAGAAACGGCGCTTTCTCGCTTGTTTTTCATTCATCAGGGGATTCCGTACCCAATCACCATGTGCACCTCAGAAACTTTCCAGGCCTTGGACACCTTTGAAGCCAGAAGTGATGACATGGTGCTCGCATCTTATCCAAAGTGTGGTAAGTGGCAAATCATTTTCTACAAGGGCACGTTTTCATAGTATGTAGGTTGGGCAGGGTGCAAGGCAAAGGTTGGGGAGGAAGGCAGTTCATCTCTGCACGAAGCTAGCCAGAAATCAGTGAGGAGGATGACTAAGACGTGTAAGAACATAACCTGTGAAATCAATAACTAGAACTGCTAGATTTAGAAACCTCCGTGTCTGAGGGAGGAAGTCTGCTGGATGATGGATGTAGAAAGGATGCATGGTGGGGCTAGCTACCAGAAAGATGAATGCAGCAAAGTCCATATGCTATCAAGCACTAAGAAGAATAGAAGCTTTCATCTTGATTCTTGACTAAACACAAAACCATGGCCATGTCTATAATGCATATGATGATTTGCACATAATAGATTGCTTTTCAGGATCAAGTATCATCAATCCTTTAGTTTCGCAAACCAGTTTTACATGGTGATTCGTCAATGGAAAGATGAGACATTAAGAATCTAAATTCTCCTATTTCTCCAATCTCACAATCTACTTTTGATTTTTTTTAACTGTTATTTCATCTCTAAATGTTTATTAAAGCCATCTTTCTGTTAATTGATGCTGGGTTATTATAAAATCGAAATTGTATATACTCCTATAGAAAATGTTCATAACATAAGGGAAAATAATATGTGATGTATAATAAAAAATCATTTCTATAACATAACATTGCTCTGTAAGGAACATGTTATAGATTCAAGAAGTTTTGCCGCTTGTTAATGGAAAAATCTGAAAAATAAGATAACTTGAATTTTGTACTAACATAAGTAAGAAATGCTCTGTTTTCCACAGAACTCTGTTTCTTTCCATAGCCTAGTTTATTTCAAATGAGGAAGAGAAGATTGTACATACCACAGGATGGTTGTAGGTTTTAATTTTATGATATATATGTGAAAGTAACATGCCTTTGCTGTATCAAGACTCCTCAATGAGCTTTGATTCTTGATTTTTCTTATAGGCTCAAATTGGATTCTCCACATCATTAGTGAATTGATATTTGCTGAATCTAAAAAAAAGTATGAATATCCAGAATTCCCAATTCTTGAATGTGGGGACCCAGAAAAATACCAGGTTGGTACAAAACAGCTTTTAAACTTACAGTAAATTATCATAGAGAGACTTCCTCTGTTTGGGGAATATTTTTAGTTTTGAGTTCAGAAAGTACAGTCCTAGTAATCATGGCAACTTATTTTGTGCTCACCCAGCACTTTTCAAGGATTATCTCGTTTCATGGCAAAATAACCTCATCACCATTTTACAAAAGGTAAAACCATTAGAAACTTACCCAAGGTCAAGGGCTAATATTTGAACCCAAGTTTTCCGATTCGAGCTTCTTAACCTCTGCACAATATAGACAGCCTACCTATACAAGAAAAACAGGAGGGAAAGCAAGATGAGAAACCTGAAGGAAAATTAAAACCAGTGTTGCCTGCCTGGCTCGGTAGAGCCTGTGACTCTTGATCTCAAGGTTGTGAGTTTGAGTCCCATTTGATTGTAGAGATTACTTAAAAAATAAAATCTTAGGGTGCCTGGGTGGCTCAATCGATTAACCAGCCAACTCTTGGTTTTGGCTCAGGTCATGATCTCAGGGTCTTGAGGTTGAGCGCCGGTCTGGCTGGGCACCCTGCGTGGAGTCTGCTTGTCCCCGATACCCGCCCCCACCCCCCACCACCTTGCATGTACTCTCTCTCTCAAATAAGTAAAATCTTTATTTAAAAAAAAAACTTAAAAATATAAATATAAAAATCAAATCTTAAAAAAAAATTGAAATGAAAAAAGCTTTGTCTCTGAAGACAGAGACTTGGGTGCGATGCCAGCAGGAGGGTTTTCTAAGGCCCAGATCATACTGCTCCCGGTTTACATCAGCAGCCCCCAGACGTTTCCTAGTGAGACATTACCTTTGATGTCCCTGCCTCCGTGATGACTCTTGTGTGTGGGGCGGGGAGTAAATGGGGATGGGAAAGGATCAAGTAGCAGCTGAGAGAGAGTCACCGGTGTGTGTAAAGGTTCTCAACAAGTCATCCTACCTGTTCTAATTCACCTTAGCATATGTTATTACTCACTTGATCAGTATAACTAAGTGGGGCTTGTGTGTGAGACAGGGCGTTCTGGTCCCTGCTGGGGAAGGCAAGAAAAGGATGGGAGGAAGGATCTGCCTCAGGACTTCAGTGCCTGGACAGGGCAAGTGAGAGGGGGACCATCCCCAGTCCTACCTAGATAGACCAGAAATGCATTTGGGAAGGGAAGGCTGTATTCAAGGGGAACCCCAATCTCAGCAAAACTTTGAGAAGTGTTTACCACCAAGACTTCCAACAAGCGGACAGAAGAACCCAGTTCCTAAGAATGAAGTCATTGGATTGAGACTTAGGAAGCGGTTTCTGGAAAATGACAGAGACACTTGGCATGATGACAAATATAAACTGAAAAGTTGGCTCTCAGATGGAAGGAAGCCCCTTTCCATGGATGGGGCTCCAGTCACAGGAAATCACATGCAAATGAGATGTGCAGGGACTTGGGGGCGGTCTGGAGTGGGAGGTAAGTGAGCATCCTGCATGCATGCGGTTGGCTGCAACCTCAGAAGGCATCCGAGGCCCTAGCAGCCACAGCAGGGCCCAGATGTGGGCGGTCAGCCCTGGCTCAGGATGCGTGGACAGGAGTCTTAAAAAGCTTCTTCCTAGGAAAGAAACGATGGGCCAATGAAAAGCCCCACTGGTTTCTCCTGTCCATTTTTTCTAAAGAGGGTGTTTAGCATCAACTTTACAACTTATGGTAACATTTCCCTAGTTTTCCAAATTTTTAAAAAATAAACTCTCTACCTGAGGTGGGGCTTGAACTCACGACCTGAAGATAAAGAGCTGCATGCTCTGAGCCACCCAGGCACCCCTATTTTAAAGTGGAAATCAGTAAGAAGATGAGCTTTCCTTAATAGTCACGCACTTTACAGAAAACTTTCCTAAAATACGTATATTTTCCTGGGGTGCCTGGCCGTCTTAGACCGTGGAGCATGCAACTCTTGATATCAGGGTTGTGGGTTAGAGCCCCACATTGGGCATAGAGATTACTTTAAAAAAAATAAAATAAAATAAGTATATTTTCTTAAGCTATAGCTATATTTAGTCTTTATGTTGCTTATAGTTTCGCCATATCACATTTTCATTGACATTTTATTATATGCATACCAGTTTTGGTACAGTTATTTCTCATTTTCTTCCTGGATATTTTTCATATCCTTTTAGGAACTTTACCGTTTCTCATATGCCTTTTTGTGATTTTTGGCCGCGCACTGTAGTGGAAACAGCATTCTATAACTTAATCTGAAAATCACTATCTGTGTGATTTTGCACAAAGCACTTAAAACCTCAAAGCCTATTGTTAATCTCTAAAATGGGGGTTATAATACCTACCTGAGAGGATTGCTGTGAATGAATGTTAAAGTGACATTCAAAACTAAAAATTAGGGCAGCTTGATGTAAATCAAGTATTATGACTGTTAATCACCACTTGGGCCCATATCATTGACGTAAATTCTTTTTTTAATTTTTAAAACCTCATTTTATTTTTTGCCCTTGCTTGCGTTGGGATCTCCACTAAGTTTTTACAGAACAACTGGCTATAAAATGTCTAAATATCATTTTATCACTGGAAATAATGTGACCAAGCAGTGAGCGGCCTCTATAAATATGGAAATAAACTTGAAGCATTAGCTCATAGAGCGTACGAAAGGCCTGATTTTAGGATAAAACCCTTACCCCTGGCAGGTTACACGGATAACTTCATTTTTAAATCATCAGCAGGAGTAGAAACACACAGAGATTCAATGACTGAGTCCTTACACTGACAAGAATTTCTCTTGTAAAATACTTCTCAGATGTTCAAGTGACTGTGCACTTTCAGGTTCTGTTGGGATATTTGATTGAATGGAAAATTTTAANAGCCAAGAGTAGGAAAGCCATCAGATTAGAGGCAGGGCTGATGGGGGGAAGGGGGGAGGGGGGGGGGGGGGGGGGGGGGGGGGGGGGGGGGGGGGGGGTTGCGGAGGGAAGCAGGCTCTCCGCTGAGGAGGGATCCCAGCTTGGGGCTTGATCCCAGGACCTGGGGATCATGACCTGAGCAAGGCAGATGCTTAACTGACTGAGCCACCCAAGGGCCCCTGGAATTTTTTTGGTAAAAAAAAAAAATCTAGATATTAAAAATAGGTTCAGAAGAGCTATGGTAAAACTTAAATATTTCTGTTAAAGACCTTGAATATAGAAGAGAGCCAAATTAAGTCAAGGAGTAGACTACAGATTATGAGCTGTCTTGAACAAAAAGAATTTGATGTGATTGTGAGAAAATGTAAACTATTCAAAAAGTGACCAAAAAAAAAGAAAAGAGGTGAGCCAGATCCTACAAGGAGATCTAAAAGAATGATTTAAAAATTTTTTTTATGATTTTCTTTATTCCTCACTCCCACAAAGAAAACAGAAAAAAATTAAAAATTGGAGGAGGAGGGGTGCCTGGGTGGCTCAGTCGGTTGAGCGTCTGACTCTTGATTTTGGCTCAGGTCATGATCTTAGGGTTGTGAGATGGAGCCCAGCCCCGCCCCACACAGGGTTCCCTGCTGGGGGTGGAGCCTGTTTAAGATTTTCTCTCTTCCTCTGCCCTTCCCCCACCCCTGTGCGTAAGCGCACTCTTCCTTTCTCTCTCTCTAAAACCAAAAATATTGGAGGAGGAAATGGAGAAGGCATAACAATAACGATGCTTGAAACTACCATTCAGATACTCCACTTACAAATGATTGACCATACGACACACACTTTCACTTTATTGTGTATATTTTTAAGAGAATGAAACAGTTTCCATCGCCAAGGGTTTTGGCCACTCACCTCCATTATGACAAATTACCTGGGTCCATCTTCAAGAATAAAGCCAAGGTGAGTGTCCCTTCTTACTCGTATTTCAATGTGACTTTTTAATGTCTAGATATTGCCTTTCTGAGCTATGTGATGAATTTTGCATCTTACAGAATTTCATTAAATGAAGTGTGAGATTTGATATTTCTTCTGTTGTTTCTTTCTTCAGATTATATTTGCTATAGTTTCATGCAAAGCAAATGCATTTTCAGCTAGGATATAAAACATATAACGAGAATTGAAGATATTTTAAAATCTGCTTTATAGTGAATAGATTTTAGAATCCCACTAAGATATTTAGAGTGTTTAACAAAAGAGTACAATCTAGGAAAACAAGCAGAGGTTTTGTTGTTGTTCTCTCTGATGAGCATTACCTACCCGAGGTCTGAAACAATTTTATTTCTGAATTTCACATATAATAGCAAACTTCATGTCATGCATACATAACCATAGGTGTGTTAGCTACTCTTATCACTGTTTGATCTTCTCCCACCAAACTCTGAACTTTATTTTCATTTTCCTTAATACTATTCTGCAATTTTTACTTTGCCATTTAACTTTCCAGATCATGCCTTTAGGACTATCCTAATGAGCTTGCTCTTTTTTCCTTTTTGATATCTTCTACATACGCCTTTTTATTAAGTTCATTAGCACAAGTTCTCTGCTACAACATCAATCTGCTTTTTCTTCTTTTTTCGCCTTCTCCTCAAATTTCCCCATATGCTACCCCCTCTTCCTCAGTTTCTTACTGTCATTCTTTCTCTATATGTTAACAAAATTAAGTCGTATACAAGAGTACACAATGGTATTGCTCAACCCTTCACTTTTCCAAAGTTCAGAACATAGACCTGAATAAATTAACTTAATTTTCTCTCCCTAGATACTGGTGATATTTCGAAACCCTAAAGATACGGCAGTATCTTTTTTCCATTTCCACAATGATGTCCCTGATATTCCAAGCTATGGTTCTTGGGATGAATTCTTCAGACAGTTCATGAAAGGACAAGGTATAGCTGTTGGCAAAAGAATCCTTACCTCAACAGATGACCACATTAAGTACAAAAAATCAAATGTGTTTTACAGTAAAGAAAGAAAGAAGATTAAGGAGGATCCAGGAACCAAAAAGTTGTTTTTAAATGAAGCTTTATAGCATCACCAGTTCTGCGCATCAAACAATAATACACTAGTGTCTTTAAAAATAATTTGGGCAGTTCATATGTTGACTATGAGTACGGGGTGGCCATAGAACAGGCATGGGACAGGGGTGCCTGGCTGGCTCAGTGGGTAGAGCATGTGATTCTCGATCTCGGAGTTATAAGTTTGAGCCCCATGTTGGGGATAGAGATTACTAAAAATAAATAAAAACTTTAAAAAATAATAGAATAAAATTTAAAAATCTTAAAAATCCACCCCTAAGATATTCATTTGCCAGAAAGGAAATCAGCTTTGCTATACCATGTTGATATTTTACCTCTGGTTATTGCTAACTGCAATTTTATAAGTGTCTACTGATGCTCCAGGTACTCAAGTGGGTGTTGTATGTGCATAACTTCGTTTAAGACCATAACAAACTATGAATAAGGCAGTAGTGTCCCCTTGTACAGATGAGGAAACTAATCAAAAAAGTTGAATCACTTGCCAGTGGTCCCACTGCTTGTAGGTATCCATGACTCTACTCCCATGGGTATAGTGGCCAGAGATTAAAGATGCTTTCTCTAACAGTTGGCTCTCTTGAGTCTTACAATGGAGTAGAAGATAGAATTAATGCCAGATGACCCTAGAAGGGAAGCTATTGACAGGTCACCCCAAGAGGACCACTTTCGAAGGTGACCAGCCCAGCAACCACATGCATGGACACTGGTTACAGTATGGGGATTGGGCTGTAGGACAGAAAAAAATAGTGCACAGAAGGTGCTTATGAAGTTTAGTTTGTCTGGAAGCCGCTCATGGAGGCTGGATGGAGGAGGCAGTTAAGGCAAGTCTGAAACTGCACCCCGTTGATAACCCGAGAGGACATTGAGTGATGAGGAAGCTGTCATCACTGGAACAATCTATCGTAGGGAATCTTGGTGGTTTTATCCCCCCTTTCAGCCTAATTATTTGATTGACAGTGATGAAATGTGCCAAGCTTAACTTAAATAAAGTTTCTGCCTTACAAACTTGTTAAATTCAACTTATGGAGGAAGCTCAATGTACTGGGAAACATACAGGATTTAGAATGAGAGGTCTGAATTGGACTTCATTGCTTGTTATGATATATTAATACATAATGTTAGAAAGAATAAAATAGTTACCACTTACTGAACAATTACTACATGCTAGGCACTATATGCTATCCCTAGCATGTATTTTTTAAATTTCATTTCTCATAAGAACCCTATGAGGATAAATACTATTATTGTCCCCATTTTATAAAGATGGAAATAGAGGCATAAGAAGGTCACACAGTCATTAAGTAGCAGAGCTAGAGCTTTAATTAATTAGTTAATTTTTCAATTTAAATTCAATTATTTAACATATTGTATGTTATTAGCTTCAGAGATAGAGTTCAGTGATTCATCAGTCTTATAGAATAGCCAGTGAACAGAGCTAGAACTTAAATCCAGGTTCAAATCACTCATGCCTGGGTCAAAAGACATTTGATCCCTGTGAACCTTGGTTTCCTTGCTTCTAGAGGAAAGATACCAGTGTCCGACCTACAGGGAGTGGAACAGTACAGCATTTTGTTTGTTTGGCAGCACTAGCTCTGGTATCAGACAGATGTCGAAAGATGACAGTACTCGTAACTTACTAACCGTGTGACCTTGAAGTGGTTACTTAACTTCTTTTCTATTTCCCCATCAACAAAATAGGTATAAAAATTGTACCTATCACATTGGGTTGCTTTCAAGATTGAAGGATAAAATGTATCAATTAATAGTGTATTTGGAAGGACAGGAAACCTGACCACAATGGCCTAAACAGATTGGGTTTTATTTTTCTCACTAAACAAGAAGGCTGAAGGTAGGCAGCTGCTTCAGCTGCCCAGTGATATTGGGCCAACACCTCTGACATTTCCTTGGCCTCTCCCTTGGGCGTTTTGCAACATACTCTCAAGTTGGCTACTGTCTCTCCGAGCATCCCCTTCAGTTCATGAAGAAGGCTCATCAGGACAGCAGACTCATGCTTGTGTATGGCTGGCCAGAACCACATCCTGTGACCAACCACAGCTCTAAGGGAGGATGAAAAACAGGAACCCAAACTCTCACAATTGGCTTACACCCAAGTAATCAGGGTTTGGGTGGCAAAAAAAACGGAAGTGTATCGGATAGCGGGCATGAAACTTACAATGTTTGCCACAACAAATAAAACGTAGAAACAGCTTGGCTCAAAACAAGGCCTTCATGATGATGATAATGATAATAATTATGAGAATATTCCTATTATTAATGATAGAGTAATAATGGCTAAAATTTGTTGAGTGGGTACTATGAATCAGGTGCTATTTTAAGCATTTGATACGTGTTAATTTGGTACAAGTTGAATGTATGAATCTACTTTTTCAACCAAAGTTTTTAAAGTCTAAAAATATATCAAGTATTTTTGATTAAAAAAACCTAGCATTCAAATTGAGGCTCTCTGTAAGTGTAAAATACCCACTGGCTTTGGAAGCCTTAGAATATACAAAAAGAAATGTTATGTTTTCTTAATAACTTTTTATGTTGATTACATTTGGAAATGATAATATTTGGGGATATATTTGGTTAAACAAAATATCAAAATTAATTTCACCTGTTTCTTTTTTCTTTTTTGTAAAAGATTTATTTATTTGAGAGAGAGCGCACAAGTGGAGGGGCAGAGGGGGAGGGAGAGAGCATCTGAAGCAGACTCTGGTGGGGGGGGGTGTGTGCTGGATTTCATGACTCCAAGATCATGACCTGAGCTGAAAGCAGGAGTCTGTCGCTCAACCAACTGAGCCACCCACGTGCCCCTCTTTTTGCTTTTCTTAATGCAGCTACTGGAACACTTAAAATTACGGATATTGCGGCACCTGGGTGGCATAGTCAGTTAAGCATTGGACTCTTGGTTTCGGCTCAGGTCATGATCTCAGGGTCGTGAGATCAACCCCCAGAGCATCTGCTTCAGCTTCTCTCTCCCTCTCTCTTGCCCCTCCCACGTGTGCACTCTCTCTCTCACTCTCTCTCTCTCTCAAATAAATAAATCTTTAAAAATAAAATAAAATAAAATTACAGATATGGCTTGCACTAAATTTCTATTGGGCAATGCTGATCTAGATAACATCTGTCTCGTCATTTCTTTCTTTCTGGCACTGTCGGTTTTCATGTATCATTCACTATTTCTGAATTATTTTATTCACCTAAATGTTCATCAATGTCTGATAGTTTTTATCAAACCACTTTTGAAACTTGCTTAGTTGTGTTATTAGTTATGAAAATAATAAAATGAATAGAAATCTGATAATAGGAATGGTTTATGCCAATTTTTCTGGAGCAGGGATTTGAAAGGACAAATAAGCATCTTGTTTGAGCGGTGCCTGGGTGGCTCGGTCGGTTAAATGTCAGACTCTTGATTTTGGCTCAGGTTACGATCTCAGGGTCATGAGATCAAGCCCCTCATGAAGCCGCTTGGTGGGTTCTGCAATTGGCGAGGAGTCTGCTTCTCTCTCTCTCTCTCCCTCTGCCCCTCCCCCACTGGCGTGTGCTTTCTCTGAAATAAATCTTTTTTAAAAACCATCTTGTTTGAGCATGTATACATATGTATAGTTTATATGTTAGAGCATAAATTAACCATCTATCATTTTAACCTCAGTTATTTAAAATTCCTTAAGAATTTTTTTTCCTGTGCTTCTAGTTTCTTGGGGAAGTTATTTTGATTTTGCCGTTAACTGGAACAAACATCTTGATGATGAAAATGTTAAGTTCATATTATATGAAGACCTGAAAAAGGTGAGATTATGATTATTGACATTTTATAGCAAAATTTCTTATAAAATATAACATAGAGTAACTTACTTTTAATGTCTGGTTATGTGAGTATTGTATCCAATGAAAAGAAAAAGAATATTCCAAATATGTGGGACAGTGCTAGGGAAAAAATACAATGCATAGGGGCTTAGATTGTTTATTTCACAGAAATAAAATAATGCTTAGCAACTTATTACTAAGAGTGGCTACTTTATTTTCCTGCTATGGTAGTCCAATTTAAGAATGGCAACAATAATAGGTAGGTTTCAGTTGAGATTTAATTGAACATGCATTTGGCTGTGAATTGATTTTTCCATATGATTTTATTTTTTAAATTGTTTATTCATGAACGTTTAGTGAGTGAGTGCTCAGCATTGTTCTAGGCCCTCGTGATACATCAGTGAACAGACCAGACAAAGTTCACTGCCCTGGAGAAGCCTACCTTCCAGCTAAAGAAGATAGGGAGAGAGAAAGATAAATAATAAATACAATATTTTATTAATGTTTATAATATGCGAGAGAAAATAAATGGCATAGCTGGTTAAGGAAAGCTGGAAATGCTAGATAGGCGTGGGGAATTGGGATGCTGGACATACCCCAGTATAAAATAGGGTAGTTGGCTGAAACCCTATGTTAAGTATGTGATTTGAGCAATATCTAAAGAAGAGAGGGAGTGAGCCAAGTAGGTAACTGGAATAAGAGCTTTCCAGGCATGCAGAACTAACTGAAGCAAAGGCCCTGAGGTAGGAATGTTCCTGGCACTGTTAAGTGACATGAAGGAGGTGAATGTGGCTGGGTCAGTAGGGACGAGCCAGGGGAGGTTAACCAATGAGAACAGAGGCAAGAGAATGAGATAGAGTGAAGTATGGGAATCATGAGGCAGGCCATTGAAATTCCTTTGGCTTTCACTCTGAGTGAAATGGGAAGCCATTGTAGGATTCGAGCAGAAGAGTGATAGGAGTTGGTGTGTTTTTAATAGTTTCATTCTGGTTGGTGTATGAGAACGTACTAGAGAGAAGCAGGCAGTGTAGAGAAACAGAAGAGGAGCATACTGCAGTAGTCCAGGCCAAGGAAGATGGTGGCTCAGGCCAGAAGGGTCAGTGGAAGTGATAAGTTGTTGAATTCTGAATATATGTTAAGGAGAGCTAATAGGATTTGCTTGGACTGAACGAGAGCAAGAGTGGTGAGAGAAAAAGAGAAATCAGATAAGACTCCAATATTATTGGCCTGACCAACTGAGAGGATTGAGTTGTCATCATTTGAGTAGGAGATGCCAGCAGGTGAAAGCGGGATTGTGGGAAAGATCAGTGGTTTGGTTTTGGATATGCTTAGTCTGAGATGTTTATCAGTCATCTAAATGGATGAGGTCAGGTAGGCAGTTGGGTATAAAAGTCTTGAATGAAGAGAGAGTTCTGGGCTGTATATATAAATTTGGGGTATGGGTGGTGTTTAAAGTCATGAGATTACATACCCCTATATGTAAGTATACAGACAGAGAAGAGACGACCAAGAACTGAGCGCTGGAGTCCCCCATTGAGAGAGTTTGGAAAACAGGAGGAATCAGCAAAGGAGGCAGAGGATTGGCTATAGAGGTAGAGGGGAAGACAGAGTCCCGGAACTCCAGTGAAGAAAGTAGGGTAAAAAGAAGGGAGTGTGTGATGCTTTCTAGTGGAAGTAAGGTCTTAACACCAGTCCCCCCTGACATTCTTATCAAAGGAGAGCATAACTGAACCCATCCCTTCTGTCAATAGAGTGCATTTATGGAACATGAAAGAACATACCAATTTAGTCCATTCTCCTTCTAGTCTAGAATAATGTCTCTAAAACTTGTGTTCTATGGAATGTCAGTGTTGCCTGGATGTTAATAATTCTTGCTCAGAGGTTGCCTATTCAAACTGATTTTGGGACTGCTATTTCTTTGGGACATTCACATTGCAAGCTGGCATAGCAAAGACTAAGAGATCCTATAGGAAAAACAAACAAACAAAAAGGTTATCTTTATTTAACCAAAAGGATTCCAAACTTATTTGACCTCAACCCTTCACCCTCCTTTTTTTTTTTTCACGAAACACCTGTAACCACCCTTGAAATAAATTAGTGTTCTATAGAATACAGTTCTAGGAGATTTATGAATCTTCATTGGTCAACAATACTGTTGAGGAGGTTCATGACTTATAAGGGTATTTAGACAAGATAAATTAAAAGACTCCTCGTTTTCATGATTCTAAAAATTAGACTTTCATGATGGAATTAAATGTAGGATTCAGAAGAAAAGAGTATTGGAACGAGCACATACAATTACATGAATTTCCTCAGCTCATCTAGACTGGTGCTTGTTAATAAAATGAGTATCACCTTAGATGAGATTCTTACCTACTACTTAATGCTTGCTATCATTATTTGTATCCTGAAGAGTTTAGGAAGAGTCATATGTTGAAACTACAAAGTAAAATCAATACAGAATATCATGTAGGGCTATCTTGAATACTGATACAGAAGTATCAAAGGAGGATGGAGTTAAGATGGTGGAGGAGTAGGGGACCCCTTTTACAGCTGGTCCCTGAGTAGAGCTGGATAGGTACCAGACCGGCATGAAACATCCATGAAATCAGCCTGAGACGCAGGAAGATACATCTGGATCTCTACAAATGAACATCTCCAGTACTGAGGTACGAAGCAGGGAGCCGTGAAACCAGCACAGATATCGGAAGATAAACGGAAGGGGGAGGGAGCCACCACGTTTGGGCGCTGGGAAGTGGTAGCCACCTGCACGGGGGAGTGGGTGGACTCGCGGACCGGCACCCGTGAGAGAGCAGACTGAGACCGTGAGCTGGGAGCACGCGCCACCAGACTGAAATGGAGCTCCACTGTGCTCACTGGATCCAGACTGAGACCAGGAGCTCCGGAGCGCGCGGGGGCGGCTGGCGGCTGGTGGTGTTAGAAACACAAAGGACAGAGACACGCTGACCCTGGAAGTGAGGGCTGGGATGCCGGGTGTGGGGCGCACAGCCCGGGACGCTGCAGGGTTGAGCAGCACCAACAGTAACAGAGTTAAAGTGGACAGAACATCAGTGGAGAATGGGCCGCGATCCCTCTGTTCTGTGACAGAGGCTGAATTTCGGCCGCTGCTGCTCTGACTCTCAGAACAGGTACAGCAGACCGCCAGGGAAAGCCACCAGAGAACAAAAGCCTGGAAATACCGGCTCACAGCGTGCCCATCCCCATCCCCCCTCGCAGGGGATATGAAGACTCTACCCAAACAGGGTTTCCTGAGTATCTGCACGGCAGGCCCCTCCCCCAGAAGGCAGGCTGAAAAATCAAGAAGGCCACAACCCAGGGCACCTGGGTGATGCAGTCATTGAGTGCCTGTCTTCAGTTTAGGGCGTGATCCCGGCATTCTGGAAAGGAGTCCCTCATCAGGCTCCTCCTCTGGGAGCCTGCTTCTTCCTCTCGCACTCCCCTGCTTGGGTTCCCTCTCTCGCTGGTTGGCTCTCTGCCACATAAATAAATAAAATCTTTAAAGAAGAAGCCCACATAACTAAGATCCCTATAAAACAAGGGCGCACGGCCTGGGTCCCAGTCAATAATTTGGGCTCTGGACAAGCCTGCAACCTCTCCTCATCAGAATGAGAAGGAGAACCCCCCCCCCATGAGCAAAGAAAAGACAGTGAGTCTGTGGCCTCTGCCACAGAAATAATGGATATGGATGTAACCAAATTATCAGAAATGGAATTCAGAGTAACAATGGTCAAGATGATGAGTAGACTTGAAAAAAGTATTAAACAAAATGTTACTGAGACTATAGAATCCCTAAGGATAGAAATGAGAGCGAATCTGACAGAAATTACAAATTCAATGAGCCAAATGCAGTCAAAACTAGAGGCTCTGACGGCCAGGGTCACCGAGGCAGAGGAACGCATTAGCGAACTGGAGGATGGGTTAGTAGAAGAAAAAACGAAAATAGAAGCTGGTCTAAAAAAAACCCACGCCCACGAATGTAGATTACGGGAGATTACTGACTCAATGAAACCTTCCAATGTCTGAATCATCGGCATCCCCGAGAGTGTGGAGAAAAACAGAGGTCTAGAAGAGATATTTGAACACATTGTAGCTGAGAACTTCCCTAATCTAGCGAGGGAAACAAACATTCGTGTCCAACGGCAGAGAGGACCCCACCCAAGCTCAACCACGACAAACCTACACCACGTCACGTCATAGTGCAATTCGCAA
>NC_048221.1:114792157-114858156 GCF_002007445.2 Ailuropoda melanoleuca
TAAGGAGGGCACATATTGCATGGTGCACTGGGTGTTATACGCAACTAATGAATCATCGAACTTTACATCAGGAACCGGGGATGTACTGTATGGTGACTAACATACTATAATAAAAAAACATTNTGTTATACGCAACTAATGAATCATCGAACTTTACATCAGAAACCGGGGATGTACTGTATGGTGACTAACATACTATAATAAAAAAACATTAAAAAAAAAAGAAGTATCAAAGGAAGTCTAAAGATAGTGAGATAAATAGATGAGTTAGAGAGCTAGGCTTAATGAATCTATTCTGGCTAAGAAGCCTGTCTTTTTACAGCATGATTCCCATAGAATGAAGTTAATCCTTGAAAATTTTGTTTTCAGAACCTGGCTGCTGGAATAAAACAAAATGCTGAGTTGTTTGGATTCTCTTTAACTGGGGAGCAGATTCAAACCATCTCGGCCCAGAGTACCTTCCAAGCAATGCGAGCAAAATCTCAGGAAACGCATGGTGCTGTGGGCCCGTTTCTGTTCCGCAAAGGTAAAGTCGCACTGGGTTCTGGGACACCCATCAATTTGCATGTAATAGGCAATCTGAATAACTAGACCTTAAATTAAGACAGGATTTCCTTTTTCTCTCCCTCGACAAGAAGTTTGAACAATCAGTGCAGAACTAGACTGGCAGGTCACCAATATCTCAGTTCCTTCTCCCTTTCTGCTTATCACTTTGTGATGGCAATACAGTAGCCAGAACTCTGCCATTACATTAAAATTAAAGGATTGCTTTATTAAAATAAAAAGGGAAGAGCAAGAGACAGAATCACGTGTATTAGCTGAGTGGGGTCCCTTTAAAGAACTTTGTGGGAAGGCTCAGCGGTAACTTTGTACACCTCACTGGCCGCCTCTCACTGCACTGTTGGATGGGAACTGTGATTTTTTTTTTTTTAGGTAAGCACATTATTACCAAATTAAAAACAGGGTTTTGTCAATAAAGGAGGAGATAATGAATATTAGATAGGCAACTAGCTATCTCTGTCACTTGTTGATTTAACTACACTTCATTAAAGCATTCTAATTTCTTGCAGAAATTTACGATAATACAGTTTAGGGATTACCAGGGTTTTTTTATTGCATATATAATGAGAGTATAATGTGATTTAGAGACAGCACATATCACAATGACAACTATCATTTATCAGGCATCTATCATGTGTTAAACCTTCGCTGGGCGTAAATTTTAGAGAAAAAAAAAAGATATCAATTCCTCAATTTTACGAATGTGGGCACCAAAGCTCAGGGATATTAATTTGTCCACTGCCACAAATGTAAACATACATTTCAAAAGGTTATGCAACAAGGAACTTGCACCTTCAACCCAAATCACCAAAAGATTCTAAGGAAAGATGTAACTTCCTTTATTAAAAGCAATAAGAAAAACATATCCTAATCTCAGGCAAAATATTAACTTTCTGCAAAATTTTCAGTATCTGAGGTCTTCACAAAATCCTGTTGTAAAATGATAACTTCTCAAGGGGAAAAGTATTTAAAAGACTTTACAGAAAAAAAAATGACTCTCCAAAAGTGGAACTTTAGGTCTCAAGGCTTGAAACAGGGGTGGGGCTAGGAGATCACTGAAGCCTATTGTCCCTGCAGTGATCTAAAGAGCACGTCACCTCCCATGCCACCACCGATGGGGAAAGCCCCAGTGAGTACTGGTAATTTTACAAGAGACTTTCATTCGTTCTTATGACTAATTTTCTTCGTGTGTGCATTTTCACATTTCAAAGTGAAACGCTACACTGAAAAATGGTAAAATCAAGAAGAAATAGGGGTGGGGGATGGGCAAAAGGGGTGAAAGGGAGTGGGAGGTACACTTCTCTGGTTATGGAATGAATAAGTCACAGGAATAAAAGGCACAGCATTAGGAATGCAGTCAATGGTATTGTAACAGTGCTGTATGGTGACAGATGGGAGCTACACTTGCGGTGAGCTCCGTGTAACTTAGAGAGTTGTTGAACCTGCAACTAATGTAACACTGTGTATCAACTATACCTAAATAAAAATAAAAAATAAAATAAAGTAGCTCAAAAATAATCAGAAAGAAATATTCTAACAGATGTCCGGGTCTGTTGTTTTTTGTGTGTTTGCAGGTGAAGTTGGCGATTGGAAAAATTTGTTCAGTGAAACTCAGAACCAGGAAATGGATGCAAAATTCAAAGAGTGCTTAGCGGGCACTTCCTTAGGAGCAAAGCTGAAGTATGAATCCTATTGCCAAGCTTGATTTCTGGTCAATGCAGATACCAGGCGTGGATGTTTTATTTTCCTGACTAACAAATTTAAATAATGGAAGAAGAAGATCAAATAACCAAATAACGATAATTCAATAACATTTAGATATAATGTGAATTTAATAATACTGACAACATTTGACGCTTTTGAACTCAGACTTGTTTGTTCGCTTTTGGAGGAAAGGCCGTTTAGCTCCAAAGGGGACACTCTGGCTAATGGGGGATGCTGGGCTTTTCACTTCTTTCATGCTCTGGGTTCACATAAGAACATAAGCAGATACTATTAGAAACACGCCTAACTTGGTGTTTGAGTGTAGATGAGACAGCCCTCCCAATGATGCACGACTTTTTGTCCTCCCAGAATAATTCCTCTGTCTTTCACTACACATCAAAGCGTTTGTGGCTATCTCAAACTTACTGTTGGGGAAGTGTAATTCCAACTTGGCACTGAAGTCAGATGAGTAAATCCCATCCTCGTATGATTCAAGGAAAATGCATTGCTCATCTCTTCTGAGCGTGTCCCTGCCGGAGGCCCTGTGGAAGCCCCTCTCTTAAGGGGCTTTATATTTCTAGTTAACACAACCTTTAGTTCAAAGCTAAATATTACAGATGGTGTTATTGTGGCATAAAGGTGTTTCTACCACAGAGTCCCAGATAGTCATGTGGAATTGACAAGGGAAGGTAAAGCGTGTTCTAGAAAAAAACCTCTCCACAATCCTTAGACTCTTTACACCATAGCTAGTTACAGTTAAGAACAGAATGGTTCATAGAGAAGTTAAATAAAAGTGCTTTGAGAAAGACTGCAGGACTACTATTTCTGGTAGTATGATGGATTATGTAAACTGAAAACCTTCCTTCAGAACACCAAGAAAGGCTGGATTAAAATTCTTTAAAATTCTTTTAGTTGATAAGGGTGCCTGAGTGGCTCAGATGGTTAAGCGTCTGCCTTTGGCTCAGGTCATGATCCCAGGGTCCTGGGATTGAGCCCCGCCTTGGGCTCCTGCTCAGTGGGGAGTCCACTTCTCCCTCTCCCTCTGCCTGCTGCTCTCCCTGCTTGTGCTTGCTCTGTCAAATAAATAAGTAAAATCTTAAAAAAAAAATCCTCCCCTCCTCTGCTTTCTACTGTAAATCAATTTGTGTTTGATTTTATGTTTATTACATCAAAAGCATCCTAACTGATCTAATATTCTAAAAACCACTTCTTGGTAAAAAAGTCACTTCATTCACTAACTTAGTCAATAAGTATTTATTGAGTGCCTGCTATGTGCAGCCCCATACTGGAAATGAGATGTTGGGCAAAACCCACACTGTGTCCTTAAGTGTTTAAATAGAAATTAGTTTCTTTCTGTTTTTTTTTTTTTAAGATTTATTTATTTATTTTGGGGGGCAGGAAGAGCGAATGGAGAGGGAAAAGACAGACTCTCAAACAGACTTCCCCCTGAGTTGAGCATGGAGCCCCTCACCGCTGGATCTCACAACCCACGAGATCATGACCTGAGCTGAAACCAAGAGTCAGATGCCTGACCGACTGAGACACCCAGGCGCCCCCCATTTTTTTAAATGGATTTACTTATTTATTTAAGAGAGAGAGAGAGGGAGCTGGGGGAGGGGCAGAAGGAGAGGGAGAGAGAATCTTAAGCTGACTCCCCGCTGAGCACAAAGCCTGACACAGGGCTCAATCCCACCACCCTGAGAGCTCGACCCAAGCCAAAACCAAGAGTCAGCCGCTTAACTGACTGCACTGCCCTTCTTTTAATGGACTGGTCTAGGATGTGTGTGGTTCAGGTGAGGCTTGATCCAGAGCTCAAACAAGGACCTGATTCTTAATCTTCACTTCCCTTCACTTCTCAACTCTATTCTCTCAGCATAGGCTCCATTTCCAGGGAGGTTTCCCGTCTGCAGTACTGGAAACAGAAACCCCTGTAAGTATGTCAAGCATAAGGATTTAGTAGGAAACAAAATCGAATGTGTTGGAAGGGATGGCAGAAGGGAAACCAGGAGACTTCCGCTGTATCTGCCATCCAGAGTTCAGGACTGTGCCACTGCTGCCACCACTGCGGCCACCACGGATGCCCCATGCCCTCGGAGAACTGACAAGGGACCTGGAGTCCGGCTCCTGTACACATCACTGAACACAGGAGCGTACTTGGGAGCTTGTTCTGTCACAGAAGGATGGTCTTTCCCTCCCTTCCATCTTCCAAATCTTGCACCACTGTCCATCAGTCATCAACAGAACTCAAATGACGTCCAGAATTTTAACTCCATAGAAATCTGGAACTGTGATTTTAACCTCCCATACATTATAACCCAGGGGATAGGGAGACATAGAAGGGAGTGAGAATGGAAGCTAAATAAAAATTAGCAATATCTAGTGCAGTCCACTGCTTCCGCTAGTAATCTTTCAAGCCAACAACAGAGCTATGCTCCCATCTAATGCTGCTGTTCTGCCCTTCAAATGAAAACATGCTTATCCTATCCCCTAATCTTTACACCCATTGCTATGTGATGTGCCTTCTTCTTCTCTTTTAGACACAAATTCCAGCTTAAGACACTCTAACCTAAAGATGATCTTATAACATTAACCACCACTAGCAAATCTCATATAAAAGGAAAGGATAAAGCAATGAAAAGAAGCTCATTAACACCTACAAAAACAGCAAGGAGGAAAAATGTGTGGCTTCTACTTTATTCTGCAGCAGGAAATGAGACTATAGTTGGTGTTATTACTTCCTTATTCATTGTTCTCTTTGCCCTCAGAAATCTTCCCAGCCAGTAGCATGACATAAACTTTCAATCCTGAAGGATTTGAGCCCCAAATGTCCTACCTTGTTGAACAGCTATAGATTTCCATTAACATGTAACACTGAACAGGGAATTACTAGAAGCAACTTTGGAGGAACTCCTGGGTTGAAGACATGCTTGTCCCTGACTCTGCTGTGCAGTTCCATCACTATTTTCCCTTGGTGATACATATCGATCAGCCCTGCCTGTTCGGGAACTCCCTTATTTTCTTGCTGGCCTGATGGCATCATGAACCGGCAATATCCAGATGCAGTTTCAAATTCCCTTTCAAGGAATTATGTGTCCTCTCGTGCAAACACAGCCCGATGGCATAGGAACAGGAAGCACTATTTTGCAAGTGCATAACTAGTGTTATATTTTTGTTTTATTTTTTTAAAGATTTTATTTACTTATTTTAGAGAGAGAGTGTGTGTGCACGTGGGCGCATGTGCTGCGGGGAGGGGCAGAGGGAAAGGGAGAAGCAGACTCCCTGCTGAGTAGGGAGCCCCACGCTGGCTGATCCCAGGACCCTGAGATCATGACCTGTGCCAAAGGCAGATGCCTAACCAATTGAGCCACCCAGGTGCCCCAAACTAGGTTTAACTGTGGGACACAACCCTCTCACTTTTACTGTTTCCTGAGTTCATGTGTCCTGGTCATGAGAAAAACAGCAATTTGGTTTAGAACATAACTGCCCATGAAGGGCAGCACACCCAGCTTGCTAACTGCTCTCTCCTACTTGGGGCTATACCTGAGTCTTCATTACTTCACCCTATCGTCCAATATGGCCAGCTGCTTGGGGGTAATGAGGTTCATAATAAAGTCATTGAATCCTATGGCAGTCTCCTCTTTTTCTGTAAAATGGGTTTCTCAGTGAGAGATTCAATGACGGTGAGCAAGATATTCAGAATGTCCACCGATGATGCTGCTGGCAGAAGCATTGCAGGTCTTAAGGAAAAGCGAATCCATATCTGCAATAAATGTTTACCCCCCCCCAAAGGGCAAATCCCTGCCCACTCCATGGTGGAAGGGTCCTGGCGTTACCTTTCTGCCACAAAATGGCTGGCTGGTCTCTCTTGGTGTGTGGTCCTCTCCACTGGGGCCCAGAGTTGGTCCCTGATGTGAGAATGTTGGGTGCTCAGCAGCCAGATCAGCCTTGCTGAGAATTTCATGTTGATGACCTCACACATAACCTATGTTCCTACTGCCATAGTCTCCTCATCCCTTGACCAAGCACCGGGGTGGCCGGGGAGAAGAGTGACTGACGTCTACAGAAGTCTTCCTGCCCACCTGCTTCTCAAAAGCCTCCTCAGAAGCGGATGTCTTTGACGAACATACACAATATACTCATACTCTGTGTCCAGCTGGTTTACCCACATCGTTTCCCTCGGGCTACCTTGTCACCAACCCTCTGATCTTGTTCCTTCCAAATCTCTGAATATCCAGACACCGGTTCTGTCCAAGCCACTGGCTTTCTCTCTTTCCACATGACAACTAAATCTATTATTGCTCAAAGTTGTGTCCCCGGGGAGGATTTCCTTCCTCCCGCTATCCTTGAGGGCCACCTCCCAGGGGGGCTATCGTAGTACCTCAATCCACTTCTGATTAATGCCAGTGTACTGTGCTTCATGCAGCTTTTCCGCTCTCAGTCATCTGGTTACAGGGAACTCCCCACGAGCTCAGTGATGTGGGTTGACAGAGCAGGGGGGGACCGTCATGGGGGTCTCACTGAAATCAGGGAGCTGTTCCAACAGCAGCATCTCCCATCCACATTCCCTACCTTCCGTGGCCAGTCATTACAGAGCTTTTCAAGGATATGGATGCTCCCCACTCCAAGATTTTTCTCAATGCCTGAGGGGGGAGGGTCCTCTGGATCTTCTTGGGGGGCATGGTTACGGAATGAATCAACAGGTTATGTATCATCAATCTACTCCAATATTCCTGACTCCCTCAGTAGTTTTGATTTACCTGTATTATCTGGCATCACAATTTCATTTAATATGGTCACCACGGAGCCCAGATTGCAGTAAACCAACTGAACAAACTGTTAGAGCCGTTTCCAGCTGCTGTGCTGGAGCGCATAATCTGAACTATGTTCACTTTTTCATGCCACCTTTAGAATCATTTCCATGCGTATTTCCTTGGTTTCTGCTGATAAAAATTAGTAAAATCTTACAAATCTTTTGTTGTATAAACTGTCTCCTCTGAATCAGAGGAGCATCTTGGGGCATGCTAGCATCTGATTCTAGTTCTGGGAGTGGAAGCGTGAGGTAGGGATGGGCATGCGGAGAATCAGCCCCTCCTTGTAAGGTGACTACCGCGTAATCTTCACACCAGGCCGTACCAGTCTTACCAAACAAGGCTGGAAGGACTGTGGACACTCAGCAGAATTTGGGGGGGGCAGTACTTACTTGGATCCACACAAAGATCTACCCAAATCCCAGGGCCTCATTCTTTCTCAGTCAATGCCCTCTTCATAGAAGAGGCCTGGGGAAGCTACAAATTAAATCTGTATTGCACAATTCTGCTACCTGCAGCATCAGATTCTGCACCTAGTTTTGCAACATTGACCCTCAGGCTACGTGAAATAAGAGGGTTTTTTTCTTATTTTATTCTTCTGGGCATTTATTAAAGCTTGTATCCTCTGACCATCCTTGAGCTTGTCCTTTCCTTTCTTTAAACTCTCAGAGGCTTCAAAAACTCAGACAAGTTGTCACTGCTACTGCCTTGCCGCTGCCACAGTCACCACACACCCACAAAACTGGCAAATGGTCTCATGCAGATCTCTGCCATTGCTGCAGCTTTTTGTCATCTGGAAATTCCCCAGAAAGGTGGCTCTGCCTCCTACCTACCTTACAAACCTTCCACCAGTACTTCCACATTTGTGGAATTTAAATCATGCCTAGGACACGAGCTATAAAGAAAATATAATGTGTAGCCATTGATACCCTGAAATTCCAGGGGGATTACTAGAGCCAATGCCAAATATTGAATGTATATCCGAGGTCCATCTTGGCACCACCTCACTCCCTCACTCTAGCTAAGATGCTGAGGGTACAGACTTCCGGTTCTAATCCTAGTTCTCGTGTTTTCTGACTGTGTTACTTCTCTGTGCCTCAGACCTCAGTTTTCATATCTGTTAAATAGGTATAGTAATGGCACCTACTGTCAGTATTGTTTTGTCTTCAGCAGTCCTCAATCACAGTGTCTGTTTCTTATACATCGAGGACTACTTAGTGGGGCTTTGGTAGGGAAACTCCTCACGGTCCCACAGGGAGCAGGTGGCTCTCCTAACTGCTGGACTGGCTGGTGCTTAGAATGGCGCTGGCAAGTACGTGTTGAATGAATGGATGGATGGGTGGAAACTGACTGAAGGAAGGCTGTGTCCCCAGGGCTCTTCATCCCCCAGCCTTGTAAAGGTGAGGAAGTAGCCAGGTGAAGAGCGGACGGAGCACTTTGGTGTTTACGGGCCTGACCTTGAGTTGAATCCCGGCTTTGTCACTTACCAGCAGCAGGGCTCTGGGCGAGTTAATTTACTCAGTTTCTTTAATCGTGAAATGGAGCGGATAATGTCCGCCTTGGCCGACTGCCGGGGCCGGGGGACCGCCGTGTGCTCCCTTCCTCCCTGCTGACCCTTCTCTCACACGGGGGCGGGGCAGGGGGCTCCGGGGTGCGGCGGGGGGCGGCGCGGGCGCGGCGAAGGGCGAGTCCCTGCCCGGGACCTGGACGCTGGTGAGCCCTGGCCCGGCCGCGCGGGAGCGCTGTCCGAGGCCCGCCGCCGGGGTGCGGGGCCCTTCCCGGAGCCCGGGAAACAATCACGCAGCGCGCTGGGGACCGAAAGCCATTTTTTTTCCCCCGCGAAGAATTTCTGTAAGAGCAAGTAACGAATGTCCCCGGCCGGAGTGCCGGGGTGGCGGGGTGGCAGGGGATCTAGCGGGAAACAGGTAAGTAGGGAAGTATGACAGATGGGAAATATGGAGGCCTGGATTTCCCATAGATCGGCTAAATAGGCCCTGGCTAAAAATCTCCTGCCTACACAGTTGCAGTTGTTTCCCAACTGCCCGAGCTTAGCCCACCGAGCCCCATCCCTCACCCCCACCCAGCTCCGTACCACCCTGTCCCCCATATCTTTTCTCAATACTGCAGCTGCCGAGGGGGTCCTTTCAGTCAGAACAGGACACTCCTCTGCTCGGATCATCCCGGTAGCTCATCATCTCATGAGAATTCCGTCAGTGGGGGCGCCTGGGTGGCTCGGTTAAGCCACGGACTCTTGATTTCTGCTCAGGTCATGATCTGGGGGTCGTGAGATGGAGCACAGCCCCCAGCCATCTGGAGCCTCCCTGCCTCCCTCCCCCTAGGGCTCCGTGTTCCGCAGGGAGCCTGCTTGAGATTCTCTCTCTCCCTCAGCCCCTCCCCACCCCTCCTTCTGCCCCTCCCCCCAGCTCGCTCGTGTGTGTGTGTGTGTGTGTGTGTGTGTGTGTGTGCGCAAATAAATAAATAAATCTTAAAAAAAAATCAGTATATGGCACAGACAAGGCCCCTTGCTCTCTCCACTGTGACCAGACAGGCCTCACTGCTTTGGCAAGCACATGCCTGCCTCTGGGCCTTTGCATGCCTGTTTCCCCTTTCTGGAAAGCTCTTCCCCCAGATTCCTGCAAGGGTCATTCTTCTGCTTTACCCTGTACTTCTTGGCAATGGCATCTCATCACAGCAGCCTTCTCTGAACAACCAGCTATGTAAAAGAAACCCTGCCCTTCCCTGACTGTTCTCCCTTATTCTGCTTCAGTTTTCAATATAGTAGTTATCAACCAGTGACATTGTTTTATGGATTTGTCTGTGTTCGTCCACTAATAAGTTCCCAAGACCAGGGTTTTGGGCGCTGGTACCNATATAGTTTTCAATATAGTAGTTATCAACCAGTGACATTGTTTTATGGATTTGTCTGTGTTCGTCCACTAATAAGTTCCCAAGACCAGGGTTTTGGGCGCTGGTACCACCCCAGAACCTACTAGTAATAGCTTCTCATTAAATATCTGTTTAATGAATGGTAATTCCTAAATTCTCTTTTGAATTAGAGAATAATGAGACTTCCTATTGCCTGTGATTTCTTTAGTACTCAAAATAGCTCTCAAAGGAGAGGTAAAAGATAAACTCTGCTGTCACTGAGGAGCTTAGAATTTGGGACAGATTATGCTCTTCTCCATTTTGCTTCGTTGAACCTGAAAATCCATAACCCTGGACCTGTAGTTCATTCATTTGAACAATCAGATACTAGTTGAATGCATGTTGTAGGCCAAGCATTGTGCAAGACCTGGAACGGGCTGGGTGCACAGGGAGCTGGTAGTCAGCCAGGAGGGACAGAGGCACAAAGTAAGATGAGGACGATGGGCTCAGGAGTAAGATGGATACATAACGCCCGTTAGTGATTTTTGCTGGAGATTTCCTTTAGGAAAATGTTAAGGTAGAATCAAAACAAGATTTATTGACAATAGTTGAAAAGTGCTGTTTCTTTTTTCCAGAGTTGGAAGTCTTTTTCAAACATGTTAATTCAGCACTTTCTTAGTTCGCACATATATTTCACTTAAATTCGAACTGGCTTGTCACTTTGATGATTGGCAGTTACTTAACAGTAAAAGTGCTGAGGATTTAATGCAGTTGATAGAACTTCAGGTTATAATTGCTAAGGGCTCTTCCGTAACTGCTGTTCTGATTTCTGTGATCCCCTCCCAATGTGATATACGGTCTCATGGTTGTAACCAAAGTAAAGGACACTGGTTCCTAAAAATAATGGTACATCACAAATCCTTATCAAGCACCCTTGGGCCAGGCATGTTCTGGTATTCAGGGAGTTTTGGACTTTAGAAAGGTAAGGCAGCATAAATCCTGTCTACTATAGAATGCTCTCAGGATTTGGGGGCAGCACTCTATAATAAAACAATTTTTGTAGTGAAATGTATACGTGGACAACAAAGTATCATAAAGACTATAAATAGCTCATGTCTGCTCAGGTCTAGACAGGGGGCTACAAACCTATCGAAAACAAAACAAGTGAAAACAAAACGAACCTCAGTGTTTAGTCCTTTTTGGATTTCGGAGTTCCAGACCAGGAGTGCCCTGTATTGAGGGTTAATGATGTGGGGGACTCTGCTGGATGCTTTTCATCTGATTTATTCCCCACAGTAGCCTCTGAATCAGGTGTTTTTATTCCTGTCTTCAGGTCACAAATGAAAGGTTCAGAGAGGGTGTAGCCCAGATCGGTGTGGCCTCTAAAGCTTGACTGTCTCCAGGACACTAAGGAGTAACGTGACGGCTTTGCCTTTGCGCAGACTCTAGGAACACCCAGCACCGCGCTTCCAGCCGCCACCATGGCTCACCCAAACCACGACAGCAGCCTCTGCTTGGTCTCCTTGCTTCTGCTCATACTCCGCTCCACTGCCCATACCTGTCCCTGTCCCCAGATCCTGTTCTTTACATAGTATCAGAGTAATCATTTAAAGCATAAATCCAATCACATCCCCCCTCTACTTAGAGAATGTCCAGTAACTTCCTATTGCAATTGGAAAACCATCCACCGGTTCCAACCATGACCTACAAGGTCTGTGTGCGTCGTGCTGACCTCTCTGACTCCTTTCCTACTCTTTCTTCCTCACTCACTGTGCAACAGCCCCCTTGATCTTTTTGTTTTCCCTTCAAAGGCCATGCTGGTTCCTGAGATACTCTTCCCCCATATCTTGATATGATGGACTTTCTCATCATTCAGTCTTCATTTAAAATTGCCTCCTAAGAAAGGTCTTTCGTGACCACTGTGTCTAAAACTGCCTCCCCCTTATCTCTGTCCCCACCTACCACTCACCCTGTAGGCCACACCCCTTTTAATTTCATTATAGCACTTCCGGCCCTCTGGTCATCATATTGTCCACTCCTGTTACCTGTTTCTGTGCATGGTCATTTCTGTCTTCCCTCAGTGGAATGCAGGTTGGGTGTGAATTTGTCTTGTCCACATCTGTATCCTCATTGTCAGAATAGTGCCTGGCACTTGCTAAGCATTTATTGAATAAATGAAGAAAGGATGCACGGAAAACAGCAGATGAAGAGAAGGGAGAAGATGAGGGGGTTTCAAGTAGAGTATCTCATTTTAATGAAAAATTTTTTCATTTTCCTATACACCATGCAAGTGTTCGGCATTTACTACTTGCCACTGGGTATTGGTGATACCAAATGAGGGAGACATAGAACCTGCTTCCCAAATTGCTCACTGACTGGGCTGTTATGGGAGCTGGGCAAGGTGGAGTGGTGGGCCCTTGGGGGAGGACTGGCTACCCCTCCAACATCAAAGAAGACATGCGAGCCTTACAGGTGAATGGGAGTTGCCTGGTGGAGAGAGGGTGCAGATATTGCATTCACAGCAAAGAGAAAAGCAGGTGACAAGTCATTCAGGTTGGGGAGCTCTGCAGATATTTTGGTATTCGTTCATTGATTACGGAGCCCCTATTGTAATAGCCTGGCCCCTTCCCTCTTGTAGCTCATGGTCTCTTTTGGAAGACAGTCAGTTATATAAGCAATTGCAGGAAAGGGGAGAAGAGCTGTTGTGGAGCATTGAACCAGGACCTCTTCGAGGGTGTTTGGGAAGTGACTTCTGAGCTGAGAGCTATAGGGAATAGGAGTTGACCAGGCGAAGGCAGTGGAAGGGTAGAGTCAAGAGCATTTCAAGGAGGCAGCCTATTGGACAGAAGCAGTTAGAGTCAGGAAACAGTCAGGGGTAGAGGTGTTCTTTTGTATAGTTGGAATTTAAAGCCATAAGTTTAGAGGCGGTCACGAGGGTGGTGAGTGTTAGTAGAGCAGAGAGGAGATCTAAGAACAGGGCCCTGGGGCACTGAAATATTTAGAAGAAATGTCTGTTCAGGTCCTTTGCCAATTTTTTAATTGGGTTGTCTTTTTGTTGTTGAGTTGTAAAAGTTCTTTATATATTCAGGAGACTGGACTCTTATCAGATATATGAATTATAGATATCCCATTCTGTAGATTTTCATTCTCTTCATAGTTAACCAACTGAGTCACCCAGGCGCCCCCGTTTTTACTTTTGATGAAGCCCAATCTATCTGTTTTCTTTTGCTGCTTGTGGCTTGTGCTTTTGCTGTCATCGCAAAGATTCCTTTGCCAAATCCATGATTCTGAAGATTTACCCTTATGTATTCTTCTAAGAGTTTTATAGTTTTGGCTCCTCTATTTAGATTCTATATTTTTTTAGATTTTCATTGTGACTTAAATCATTGCTACTCTCTTAGTCTAATGAGACCCATCAACGGGGGTCATAATTTACCCAGGTGCATTTACCTACAATTGACTAATGCAAATTTTAAAGGGAAGCTTTTTGGGATTTCATAGGGGAATCTATTTCTGTATAGTGAAATCTTTAATGATTTCATAAACTTCACTTTACATACATACTCTCAACCTTTTCCTTCTCAACGTGAAGAATTCTGATTCTACCCGTATAGCTCAAGCAGGGATAAACCTGTACTTGACCCTCAATGGAAGCAGGGAGCAGAGTGGAAGAAAAAGACCCCTTTCCTTTTTTGGCCAGCTGAGTTTTGAAAGTAGAACGTTTTGGAGAAATTAGCTTGGTGTGCAGATCATGGGAGAAAAAGATTTTGTAAGAAAGTTTTCTCTGGATTTATGTGGGGCTCAGATGAGTCTTATAAAGAAGATTCTTTTTATCCTGTTTTGTCTCCTACCCTGGATTGGGAAAATCAGGTTAGATATGCTCTGTGTCACTTTTTTCAAACATCTCTTCTGTTCTAGGTTACTAGAAGAAATGGCCAGTGAGCGTCCACCAAGTTTTTCTATAGAAGAACTTAATACATACTGTCAGAAGCACAGTTTGGTACTTAAGTATTATGAACTGTCTAAAGAAGGACCTGCGCATAACTTAAAGTAAATTGCTATTTTAAAGATCTTTTTAAAGTAATCTCTCCACCCAATGTGGGGCTCGAACTTACAACCCCAAGATCAAGAATTGCATGTTCTACTGACTGAGCCAGCCAGGCACCCCCAATTGATGTTTTTTTTTTTTTAAAGGTGTATCTCTATAAGATAGGAACTGGAAGAATGGCACAATTTTGAAGTCAATAATTTAGCTCTAGAGCAAAGATGATGTGCTGTTTTGCTGTTTGAGAGTGACTGCTTAAATTCTATATTGAACGAGTTAAAACCTTCAAGGTAGTCACAGGAGGCAGTGTGATTGGAATACTTGTCCTTAGTCAATGCATGGATTTTATAGCATTTTGTGAATATTGTCTTTGTAATCAGGTTTACATTTCAAGTTATCATAAATGAGAGAAAATATTCAGAAGCTGAGGGTAAATCAAAGAAGGAGGCCAAAAATGCTGCAGCCAAATTAGCTCTTGAAAAACTTAATGAAGAAAGCAAGGTGAGTAAATTCCTTTTTTTTTTTTTTTAAGATTTTTTAAATTTATTTGACAGAGAGAGCACAAGCGGGGGGAACAGCAGAGGGAGAGGGAGAAGCAGACTCCCTGCTCAGCGGGGAGCCTGGTGCAGGATAGGCCCCTGGGATCATGACCGAAGCTGAAGGCAGACATTTAACCAACTGAGCCATCCGGGCGCTCCAGTAAATGCCCTTTTTAACTTTGTGAGAAAACACCCACATACAGAGTAAAACCATTTGCAGGTTCTTTTCCTTTCAGGAGTTCAGTATTTTTCTTCCATCTCCATTTCTGTAGAGCCCTGAGTCAGGTTCATCTAGGAGTGGTGGGCAAAGCCTGCCAGTACCTATTTAGAGAGCCAGCAGTAGAGAACGCCTCTGAAGTGGAGCGAATGGGAAAGGAAACAGCGAGAAATGAGCTGACAGGTTCTGGCAAGCATCCCTCCACCCGACTGAGGGATGGAAGGACCTTGGGGAAGAAGGACAAAGGACAGGGATGGAAGGACCGTGGGGAGGACAACAGATGAGCAGGACAGGTGATGGAGAGCGAACATCCGTGGAATTGGTATCCTGGAGGCTGAGAACAGAGTGAAGAGAACAGAGAAAGCTATCTGAAGAGATTCCAGTCAGAAGTGTTTCTGAAATAAAGGAAGACCTTGATGCAGACGGAGACAACTCAACAGAGACAGGAAAATACAGAGCTGCCAACAATATCGATCACTGAGAAAGTCCTGAGCTCTAGGGATGATGGAAAAACCCTATAAGCATCCTGGCAGAAAAAGGAAATTATTTAAAATGTAAATATGAAAAAGAAATATCATGCTGTCCACAGCATCGTTTCAAACCACAGGATAGCAGAGAACTGGCAGTAAAATGAGACAAGAAATCGTTGACATATGGGACCAAAGAGGATCGTTTCTCAGATATTGAAAGTTTTGAAAACATTGACTTTCAAGATACTTTCCTGAACAATCTTCCTCGATGATGTCACCCTTGTAACCCAAATTGGGAAAAGTAATTTCGGCAAAATTGCAAACTCACAAATTGTTAATGAGCCAGAAAATCAAATCAAGAAGTTAGGAAAAGAACAATAGAATACCTTTCCCCGAAAAAGCAGAAGAAACAAAATAGTAACAAGGCCAGATGTTAATGTAAAAGAAAACCAAGAAATAATAAAGAAGGCCAATAAAGCCGAAAGTTAGTTCTTTGACAAGATAAAGTAGAAAAACTTGGGAAAAGCTTTTGTCAGATTAGGAAAAAGGTACTGATAAGAGTGGAACGAATGGTGCTGTTGTATTCCTCTTTCCCAACAAGGTGTGATCCAGGATATAGCTTTACTTCAATATTGGGTATCTTGTTTTTTGAGATTTACAAAGGATAAAGCGAGCTAGGCAGTGTTCTAGTATTTTGCATGGATAAACAAGAAAGTTGACTATTTTGTTTTTCCGTAGGAAACTATAAAAGAAAATGGGTGGTTCCTTTCCTATTGTTAACATTTTTTTCTTGTGGATTTTTTCTGGTAGAAAAGATATATACTTAGACTTTTACTTAAGGTAATAGACAAGGACAATACATAAATCTGAGTTGTCTTTGAAATTATTCATTTAGCAATTTTATTAGAGGAAATAAAATGGTTAAATCTTTGTTTACATCTGTATTAAACAAGATGTTTTCTTCTTTGTAGGCGGTTAGTCCTTTATCAGTGCCAACAACAGATACTTCAGAAGGAGTAGGAGTAGGGTCCATTGAGAACTTCATAGGCCGTTTGAATAGGCTTGCCCAGAAGGAAAAACTCTCCGT
The DNA here is from genome assembly GCF_002007445.2 of Ailuropoda melanoleuca. NCBI lineage: Eukaryota > Metazoa > Chordata > Mammalia > Carnivora > Ursidae > Ailuropoda > Ailuropoda melanoleuca. The sequence goes on from NC_048221.1 coordinate 114,808,454, forward strand.
AAATTATGAGCAATGTGAGTTGAAAGAATATGGGCCAGAAAGGTGAGATGTAGTTCAGCTTTTCCTTCTCTTTCATTGTATCTGAGCAATAGAATGGGCTTGTTTTCTTGTCTCATTTTCCAGAGATATTTGTCCTCCTTTTTGAGACCCTTTGCATGAAAGATTTTATATGACTTACACATAATTGGTCATCTTCGTGATTAAAATATGAAAATGCTTAATGGCTGCGGACTTGGGACCCATATACCATAATGGATCAAATCTGGGGAATCCTTTATTTCTGAGGTATATCTGGATGGTTGAGTCTGCAGGAGACCTCAGAGAGAATGGGGTGCCCCTGCTGGGGGGTGGGGGTGTGTGGAGATGTTTCCCTCCCAGAGGTCACAGTGGGAGTGGCTGTATGATAATGACTGGACCACACGTATAGGTAAAATGACTTCTTTTCACCATCGTCAGATTAGAGAGCCATTTATCTAGGTGCTGACCTTCAAATTAGGTTAAATGGTGTCACTCTCTAGACAAATACCAGGCCTTAAAAGAAATGGGTTTTAGCCATAGTCTGAGGACACCCGGATTTAAAGGGACTACGGAGGGTGGGACCGAGTAGAGCTTCAGAGTTGCCAAGACTTTGGAAGTGAAGATAAAGAATGGATAGGAACTGGGAAAAGCAGAAAGCAAATGAACCTGAAGGAGATTGTTTCTTGGCTACAACCAACCCGTTTAATGAGAGAGAGAGAGAGAGAGAGAAATCTAAATGGCAAGTAGTCCAAATAACCACGTCAGGATACCTAGTTCTCTGAATTGACTGAGTTATGGACTTTCTAACTCTGATGGCTTTTAGGCCAGAGCCAGGAAGAGGAAAACAGAAGTGTATTCATTGGCATGAAAGAGTCCAAAGTGAATTGTGTGAGTCGACCTCAATAAAGGAGGGGGCTGTTTTATTTTTTCGGAGCTCACCCGTTTGGTTCCTTGGGATTAAGCACTCTAACATGAGTTGCCTAAAAGAGAGAAGTCTCCTTAGGGGTGCCTGGAAAAATAGGAGCTGTAGAAACCACCCGGTCACTCCGTCTAATTCTGCCTTCAGGGCAGGGAAGAGTCATCTGGTTGGGTGTATTTGTCTCCACGGCAAATAATATGGGGATAATTTTGAATTAATGCATAGTAACTCCCTGATACTTACCATGTCCATTGCTTTTCCATTCATATAATTGTCCAAGGATCCTTGCCTCACCACAAATGTTCTTACATCTAATATGAGGAGGGTGTGGACTTCATGGGGCTCTTGCACTGTAGGGATTTCCTTAGGTTTGGGGGCACATGAACAGGGGGCAGAAAATGCTGAAGTTAGAATGAAATCTCTGATTTGCCCATTTCCCACAAAACACTGTGAACTGACCTTACTGTTTCTCCTGTAGAAGTCCTACTTCCTTACGCAGGCTTTTTCTTTCCATTTGAGCGTCTCTGAAAAATTCACCGGATCTCTCTCTTCCTTCTCTACCTCCATATCTTTTGACCTTTGAGGATTTTTTAAAAAAATCACTGCTGAGTTCCTTTATCACCAGATCTTTCAGTGAAGCAAAAAGAGAAGTTGCCTGAAAAAAATGCAAGCTGAGGCCTCAGCCAATCCCGGTTATTCCGGCAAATTGGTCAGCGTCTTATCAAAGATCTATATTCTACACGATACAAACTGCAGACCTACCCATTAAATGAGTGTTATATTAAGGTCTTTGTTCATCTGTGTTTGCTTCCAAATCCTACGTTAGGTTTACTGCTTTTTGGTATTTGTGTAAATATTTTCTGTCATTTCTCCTAGATTTTATTATCGATGCAAAATTGGGCAGAAAGAGTACGCGGTTGGTGGAGGTGCCACAAAACAAGACGCCAAACAGATGGCCGCTAAATTTGCATATGATCAGATACAGTCAGAGAAAAACTCAATGGTACGTACTGCCTTTGGGTGTAACTGTAAAATTGTAAGGTTCTTTTTGAAGTTGATTTGAGGAAAGACTGCGTTTAGATGATGCCCAGACAGCCAATCACATAGCTTAAAGGATTCCTCCCTTCTGTGTTTCACCAGTGAGCCACCAGCCATGGGGCCATAAGGCCCAGAGAGCAAAGTTCTGTTGGCAACTTGGGGTTGTTGTTGTTGTTGCTGTTTTAAGATTTTATTTATTTGAGAAGGAAAGATCGAGAGAGAGAGAGAGAGAGAGAGAGAGAGACAGTATGAGAGGGGGAGGGGCAGAAATAGGGGGAGAGGGAGAAGCAGACTCCCTGCTGAGCAGGGAGTCCGATGTGGGATGTGGGACGTGATCTCAGGACTCCGGGATCATGACCTGAGCCGAAGGCAGACGCTTCACCGACTGAGCCACCCAGGCGCCCCCAGGGTTTTTTTAAAAATCCAGATCAAGCATCCATAAATAAATGTGATAGCACACACAGACTAAGCCAGTATGGAGAAGTAATGTAATTGCTCTTAAAACTCCTAAGGGGTGCTCTTTCTTTCAGAAAGATGACTCAGTATCAAATGATTCTTGGGCATCTTCGTCTAGCGACTCTGGAAACAACACTTTGGTGAAAAGCATATTGTAAGTGTGGACAAACAACTGTGATCATTAACAAATTCAGATTGCTGCCTGAGAGAGCACATTTTTATGAAAATGTTTAAGGAGAATTTAGAGAAAGAAATTCTGATCAACAAAAAATAGGCAGAATTCACAAGATAATGATTATCCCCTTTTCTTCTAGTGCTTCTAGATCACCTCTTGAAAATGATATCTCACCAAATGCACCAGAAGGAAATTGTAACAGCAACAGTGTAAATAATTCTTCATCTCCTCTGGTATAGTATTAGCATCTTGCTGCCTGATAATCTTCTTCTCTGTTGTATTTCCTCATTGAAAAAGTGTCTCCAGTACTCAACCATAATTTTTCTACTTTTATCTCATGCACTCTTATTTCATGTTAATATGTGGCAGCATTTTGGCTTTCTCCTTTCTTTATTAACCCCTGTTCTTCACATGCGAAATTCTTCCACCATTCACTTCCATCTTCTTCTCCCTGTTCACCTTCATGTTTTCCTATATTCCTATGATCTTGCTTATCTTCTACCAATAGGATGCTACTTAAAATATCCATTAATATTTAGTCTACTCCTGTTTTAAAAAAAATCCAAACTAAACTTAAAAATCAGATGATTTTTATGGTGACAATTAGTGTTACATAAGTGCTATATCTATAACGAACTATAAGCAAATTGATAAAGAAAAGCAACTCAGAAAAATGTAGAGATCTGGACAGACAATTCAGAGAAGAGATACCCAAATAGACAACAAAAATACGAAAAGATACTTTACTGCGTAGTAATAGGGAAAATGCAAATCAAATCAACATTAAGGTGCCTTTTTAAACCCATCACTGTGGCAAAATTTGAGTCTGGCAAAATACTAAGCATCGGCACAGCTGTGTTCCGATTACCTGCTGCGGGTGGAAGAATAAGTTGGTACAACCATGGCGGAGAACAGTTTGGCAAGATGTAGCGAAATGGAGGGTGTACATGCCGTGCCTTCAAGCAGTTCCGTTGCTGGGGATGTCTACTAGAGAAGCACTCCTGTGTATGTACAGAGAAACATATGTAAGCTTGTACTTGCAACTTTATTTGTAACTGGAAGTGGCTTGAGAAACATTGTCCATTAACAGAATGGCTAAATTAATATACTGTAGTCATAACACAGTGGGAAGTGGTATGAGCTCAAAAACTTAGTTTGATGCTCCCCGCTCTGTCTCAACATATTCAAATTGGTAAAACTACAAAACCTACCAGAATAAAAGTGAATATGAATAAAGAAGAGCTATGTGAAATTAATTTTTGAGATATAGTGAAGATTCCTCTTTTTTTGCTAAATATTAAAATTAAATTAATAATTTGTGCTAAAAATGAAATTATTAGCATTTCCANTTTTCCTTTTTTTTTTTTTTTTTTTTTTTTTTTTTTTTTTTTTTTTTTTTTTTTTTGCATTGCCATTTTTAACTGGTAACCAGATAAGAAACACTTGGGGAATTATTTTAGACTGGATCCCTGAGCTCCGTCTGTGGCTTTAGCTCTGTGGAGGGCTGGGATGCACGCCTTCTTGTTGAGACCCACTGGCCCAGGAGGTCTGCAGGGAGTCCGTGGTTGGCTTCCACGGAACTTGCCCTGATTGCTTTTCTGTCCTGCCTGCCTTATCTGTCTGTTTGCTATAACAGATGAGAACATTGATCTAGCCAAGTAAACTGAGAAGCAGGGCTTGATGAGAGTGCACAAGTTGTTGAGGCTGCTCATCTAATGGACCAAAAAATGTCACAGAGCCATCTAAAGTACAGGAGGAAGAAGAACAAGATAAAGCAAGATAACTGATTTAATCATCTGAAACTTGTTCATTTTCTTTTATTACAGAGCAATTGCAGAAGTTGTGAAAAGAGGGTAAAAAGGTGGGTATCATTATGCAGTGCACGTTTTTGGAAATGAAGTTTTGTTTCAGACTTAGGTTGTTAACCTTATTTACTAGGTCTTCTGTGTTTGTAGAGTACTATATACCCTTCTTTGAGTGGAATTTCTGAAGTAGAAAGCATGGTTCAGGATCCCAAAAAGCTTGAAATCTTTAAACAAATGATTTGACGTATGTTGAGAAGTCTTTGAATGTATGTACACACTGCATTGTAGATGAAAGGCCTGTGGGGGTATCACTAGAGTCCGTGGTTAAGGGTGTTATTTTGGACGAGGTTGACAGAAGTGAACTTGGAGAGGCATTTCCAGAAAAGTGCATTATTTTGCAGACAGGCAGGTAGGGTACAGATGGCATAATGACTTGGGTAAGAAAAGCAAAATATCAAATGGTAATATAAATGATGGCAGATTGGTTTCTTGAATGGAAGAGAAAAACAAGGACATAACTATAAGTCATCAGTGAGGGCGAGATGGCAGTAGGAGACATTATGGGCCATCAATATATTCTGAACAGTAGGAGATGTGCCAGGGAAGAATGTTCCAGATGTGGGCATTTGGGTGGAGAGAAGAGAGGTGTATGTGTAAGGTGATCTGGCTGTCAGCCCTGGTTATCATGGTAGTGATGAGGGATGAGGAGAATTTGCAAGACAGACTGTACGGAAAGATTTGAGGGAATAGAGTTCCAATAACTGGGTGAAGAAGAGGCAAAGGAGAAAGGATTTGAAGATTGGTTCATGTGGAGGAGACGCAGACAGGAGTCACTGGCACTAATGGGGTTAAGGAAGTTCAAGACTTGAGGGCTTAGGAGGAAGATAGCAATTTGAATTTGTTTCGTTTTCAGTGGGGTTTGAACTTCCAATAGCATGTGGCTCACCGCCAGCCAGGAATAAAGTACAAAGACTAGAATGACGGCGCAAGGAGATCGATTTCCTTTGGTTTTGAGAATGTAGGGAAGAAAGGAGAGGCTGGTGGCACACCAACATTGAATGTGTTAAGGCAAAAAAAAAAAAAGGACTCAGGGAAGGAATGAAAAATTATTAGTGGGTGGAGGAAAACTCTCAGTATATTGTTTTGTAAAGAAAGGTTAACACTTTCTACCCTGCAATTCTAATACGTGACTCAAAATATTTTAAAAAACTAGTGCATGACATAATGTTCTATTTTATTTGAATTTTATTTGAGTTTTATATCCTTCTCTTAAATTTTAGAAGTTTGGCCCCTACTTTTAACTCTCCTGTGACCAAAGAAAACAAGTACACTGTGGAAGTCAGGTAAGAGGGAAACATGTAAAAAATAATCTGTTTAAAGGTATGTTTGCTCATTTGACAAAAGCTTCTGAAGGGACTGTTGTACATCAGCCAGGTTAAATTCTGTTTCTTCCTGAACAGTTTATTTTTTTAAGTACAGACCCCCAAAAGATCATTATGTCTTGGAAAAGTAATGTTTAGATGAATCCAAATGGAATGCGGTAAATGTAGATCTGTGTGATACTTATGTGAGTTTCTCTGACACACATGGAAGTTTTTAATATTGAAGGTAAATATTTCTATACACCTGTGATTTTTTTTTTTTAAAGACCACTGAAGGAATCCGAATAGATCCACTTGGATCTGTTTTCCATTTTCCAGCTCCATTCCAGATTTCACGTTGAAAAAAGGTTCCTCTTGTGGTAGATTATGGTTTGGGTTTGAACGAACTATCTAAAACAAATGTGAAGCCTATTTGCAACAGAAGGACATTGAATACAAGTTTAAAAAAAAACAACAACAAAGAATCAAGAAACATTTGAAAGTACCTCAGAGATACCTGGCTCTGTGCTGGGCGTTGGATTTATAGGGGGAACTACTAGAAACAGCGTCGGCCCTCACCGAGTTTTGTGGGGATGATATTACATGAAAAATCTGTAATTATAATCTATGGTCAGAGGTCTGAAGGGAAAGCAGTGACATGGTAAGAAACGGAAATAGGACCCTTGGGTTTAGTGTGAGGGATGAGGCAAGGCTTTCTCTGGGGTCGCCCATGTGGGGGCGCCTGGAGGATGAGTTAGCATAGGGAGGAGGGGTCTGTGACTTCGCCAAAGCAGAGCATGTGGGAAAGTGAAGGTAGGAACAGTATGTGAGTGTTCAAGGGGCAGAGGCTGTGTGCTTGGAGTGCGTTGAGCAAGGGCGTGGTGCCATGGACAAGCTGGGGAGGGAAGCACGAGACCCTGGGAGGCCATCTAAGGACTTTCTGGGGTTTGCCAAAAGCAAAAGGATGCTATTGGAGAGTTTAGGCACAGAGAGACATGCTCAGAGTTTTTCACCCTGCTTGCTGTGTGGCTCATGGATTGGAGCAAAGGAGGGAGAGGAAGTGAAGTTTCCCAGCTAGCTGAGTTCTGCAGGAGGCTGACGGGAGCGTGGACGGGTGTGAAGATGTTGGGGATGGGAAAGTGGGCACACACCAGTGACGTGTTTGGGGAGAACAGTTGGCAGGGCTTAATAATGGAATGTGGGGCAGGAGAGAGGGGGGAAACCAGGTAGTTCCAAACGTAGGCAGGCTCAGAGAACATGCTCATGTCTCTTATGACAGCTTGGTGGTAGCTGGGGAGCTGAATATGCTGGTTTCTTCTGAAGTTTTATACTTGAGATCAGAGTCTTTATCATGGCTTTTGTACAGTCAGAAGTTGAGCGTCATCACCAGCGTGATTTGTTACGTTGGGAGCAGGAGCGGGAGAAACAAGGTCTTTGTGATTCAAGAGTTTTTGTGGAGTGGACTCTTCTCATACAGAAGGGGGCGCCATGTTTGTTATATAGTTTGTTGTGTGGTGACGTTAAGGGGAAGGGGAGGAGTTGGGCGGTTCGGGGGGTGGGGTAGGCAGTGACCACTGAACTCAGAATAACAGTGGCATTTCTCTTTTCAGGTTTGCTAGTGATTTTACAGAAATAACACCGATTGGCTCAGGCGGATACGGTCAGGTTTTCAAAGCAAAGCACAAAATTGATGGGAAGACTTATGTTATTAAACGTGTTAAATATGATAAGGAGTAAGTAGTACATGTTTGTCTCTTCGAATGAGAGGCTTTGTGAACCTGCATGATGCTTTTTTTGTGTCTCTCCTTCATTAGCATATTCTTTACTTTTTTCTAGTCTTCCTTAAAAATGTCACTCTCTCATCGGGAGCTTGGCTTCCTCTGACATGACCTCACTTTACTGTGGTTATTTCCGTAAAATAAATGGATAGACCATTGATCATTCTTTTGGTCCCGTCTTGATGAAAACTGAAGTTATAGAATCATCTGACTTACAGTGACCTTTGAGATGTTCTGGTCTCCTCTCCTTGTTTTACGGATTAGGAGGGTGAGACCCAAAGAGGCGAACGGATTTGTCAAAGGTAAAAGCTAGCTGGGAACGGTCCCGTTTGTCTATTATTGCGTAATATGCCACTCCAAAATGTAGTGGCTGAAAAAGAACAAGGTGTTATTATCTGTCACTGTCCTGGGAGTTGGTGGTGCTCATCTGGACCGTCCTTACGTGGGATCTGTCATGCATTTGTAGTCGGAAGTCATCAGAAACTTGGGGGGGGGGTTGCACCTGGATGGCTCAGTCAATTGAGCATCTGACTTTGGCTCAGGTCATGATCTCAGGGTCATGGGATCAGCCCCACATGGGGCTCTCTGCTCCAGCGGGGAGTCTGCTTCTCCCTCTGCCCCTCCCCTGACTCGTGCTCTCTCTCCCTCTCTCTCTTTCACAAATAAATAAATAAATAAATAAATAAATAAATAAAATCTTTAAAAAAAAAGAAGTCATCAGAAAGCTTGGCCAGGGATGGCCGTTACAAATGGCTAGCAGTCGAGCTGGCTGTGGGCTGGAAATTCAGCTGGGATTGTTAATCAGAGTGCCTCCACATGGGCACTTCATGTCACCTGGGCTTCTCACAACTTAGTGGCTGGGTTCCAAGAGGGATTGTCCACAGAGCAAGTCATCCCAGAAGGGAACAGGAAAGCCTACTTTGACCTAGACTTGGAAGTTTCACATTATATTGGTTAAACAAAATCACTAAGGCCAGCTCAGACTCGAGGAAAGGGCAAATACACTCTACCTCTTAATTTGAGGAGTGGGTGCATGTACGGGGAGGAAAAAAATTGATAACCGTCTTTGGTCACTACCCATGATGGTAACAAGGTGGAGATTTATTTTTTTAATTTAATTTTATTTAAATTCAATTACTTAACATATAGTATATTATTAGTTTCAGAGGTAGAGTTCACAAGGTGGAGATTTAGAACTTGTTTTCTGGAGCGCCAATCCACTGTGTTCCCACCGTAACACATTGCTCCCCATGTTTGTTTTATGTATTATCTGCACCTACTTCCTCCCACCCCCCACTTACTGGATAGCAGAACTCCTTCAGAAAAGAGAGCACGTGGTAAGGAGGTATTAAATCACATGCTCACTAATTCACCAGTCTTGCTTGTTGTTTTCTGACAGTTGTGCTATGTGTAACTTGCAGACCTATCTCTCAAGGTCTAGGAAGAGATGGGAAAGGGACATGGGCTAAGGAAAATGACGTGAAAAAAGGAGAAGTGGAGTCCTAGCCACTCCTCATCTCAGCCAGACAAACCTACTTCCTGTCCCATGGACAATGCCTTGCAATTGAAATACCTTTGTATCCACCTGGCATCAAAACAAGGCTTTCTCTTTCCACATTGTTTTGTGTGTGGGTTTTTTTTTTTTAAGATTTATTTATTTATTTGAGAGAGAGAGAGAGAAAGAGAGAACATGCAGGGGTAGGCGCAGAGGGAGAGAGAATCTTAAGCAGACTCCATGCTGAGCATGGAGCCTGACACAGGGCTTGATCCCAGGACTTAAGCTGAAACCAAGAGTCAGATGCTCAACTGACTGAGCCACTCAGGTTCTCCTCTTTCCACATTGTTTTGCTTGACAGGAATGGAGCATTATTCCTTCCATTCAATAGCATTTTTTTAATGGTAATAAGGATGATAAGGGTATAGTATCTTGGACGTTTTTATTGGCTTCATAAATTGGCATAACACAATTAAGAATATACTTGGAATATTTATACACCATGACCCATGGGTTGCCTGTCTGGGAACCTATTCTAAGGATATTATCCAAGTGATGGAAAAAGTTATATAGAAGATGTAAATCACAGTGTCATTTATAACAGTGAAAAATTAGAACAAACCAAATGTCCAGCAATGAAGAAGTGATTAAATATGTTTTGTTCTCTCCCTGCTCAATGGCTATTTTGCAGTCATTAAAAAAATGAGGCTTATGTACTAAAATATTTACACATGAAATGGTATGATGCTGGAATTTGCTTCAGAATAATCCAGGGGAGATGGGGAAGTGGGTAAGAGCATAGATGAAACAAGATTGGCCAGGAATTAATAACTGTTTCATCTGGTGATGGCTAGGTAGTGGCCCACTAATCTTTTGTACTTTTGAAATCTTACATGAGAAAGTTTATACATGATGGTTATATAGATTGTGTAGCAAGGAAAATGATAAAGATAACCTGTTATGTGGAGAAATAAGATAAAAATTATATACTGTAATTACAAGTATCTAAAAATGTATAGAAGAAAGACAATATGAAACAACCCAAAATAATAACTGATTGTATTAGGACTATTGATACTTTTTCTTCCTTTATTCTTATAAATTTTATGTCCTATAGGTATATGACTTTTCGGATTAAAAAATGGAATTATAAAATGTTTGCTTACCCTTTCTCACCCTTGAAATCTCAAATTTATTCCTCGTAGCATAGAATTATCTTCGCTCTTGACTCCACATCCCTGTAAATCTCCCACATGTGCTGTGCAGTCTCACTTTCTCTGTGTCGATGATCTCCTTTGTGTACTTTTGCTACACATTGAAAATTCTGATTTATGTTCTTCAAGTTGCCTGAATTACCCTCGCTGCCCAAAAAAGGTTTGCTTGTGAAATCCAAAGTGATTTTAACACAAGTCTAAACAAAATATGTGTGACTTAGCTACCAAAACTCGCGTGACTGGTATTTCAGAGACCACCACGAATGACTTTTAAATTGCCTGATATCTGGAATTAATGAAGTCACTGCTTTTTCTCTTATATTGAGAGCGAGAACAGCTATGTTTTTTTTTCTGTGGTGTTCGGTGTTTCCTTTTGCGTGCTCCTGGCTTCCATTTCAGTCAGGGTGTGGGAACGATGGCGACCGTTGAGTACGGGAGCCTGTAGAGCTGTCTTCTGTTACTGGACTTGTAGTTTTTATGGGGATGTTTAATGACACTTCTATGTTCCCTGTTCCTTTAAAGCAAGAAGGTAGAGCGTGAAGTAAAAGCTTTGGCAGCGCTTCGTCACCCAAATATTGTTCACTACTGTAGCTGCTGGGCTGGGGAGGATTACAATCCCGAGGACAGCATCAATCCTTCAAGGTAACTAAAAAAAATTCTCGTAGCCCTAGTAGGAGGGAGGAAACTGTTACTTACCAGGTGTGGGCCACCAGCTAAGGCCATGCATCGTGACAGTTACTGTCACCACCACAAACACTGTGACACTGTTAGGTCTCCAGTCACCAGGTAAGGAAACAATGAGCAATCTTTTTGTGGCTCCTATTCCTTGCTCCAAACTTGCTTAATTTTTTTTTTTTTTAATTGTCCTCCAGTATTTTCAGAATCTCAGGGTTAGGCTTTTTGTCGCCATTATTCCATGTGTAGGCTGGCTCACATGCCACAGCCTCAGGCCAGGCTGTAAATGCAGCTTGGTGAAGAAAGTCTGATTGTGTTATAGACACTATAGCTGGAAGCAGTGGCCAGCACTTTTCTGTCTTTCTCAGAGGCCCCCTGTTGATGGGGTGAGGTCAAGAGGGACTCTCTCTTTTCAAAATTTTTGAATTTTTTAATTTTAAGTAGGCTCCATGCCCACCCTGGGGCTTGAACTCACGACCCTGAGATTAGGAGTCACATGCTGTACTGGCTGAGCCAGCCAGGCGCCCCAAGGAGTCTCTCCTGAATACAACCACACCACTTATGGTGGAACGGTGGGCAGTGAAAATAATTGAAGGCTACGAGCTGTGATGTGGGTACCCCACCTGGTATCACTCATGTTTTGTCTCAAGCCCCTGACAAAGGACTGGATAGTTCTACAGACCTGGCATCTCCCTCTGAAAGCCAGCCAGTGTTTCTTGGGGACCGTCCTCACGGAAATCCTGAGGACATTGGAGGCCTGTTCATTCATCAACTCCCGACTCCAGCCCCAGCTCCACACGGTGTAATTGAGAGCTTTAATTAGTTTCAGGAGTTACTGACCATCAGCATACAGACAGGACTTTTTCAGCTTTCAGCAAATTCTTGGCTTTCTCTTCCTATTTTCTAGCCGACATAAGTTCAAAGAATATAAATTAATACTGAGGCCAACCTAGTTTAGAAAGCAACATAAAAAGCATGGTTAGCAAAATCAGTCCTCACAGGTATGTCATAACAATTTATTGGCACTTCTCTTTGAGAACCTATCCTTACATTATTGTTTTTTATTTGTTTTGCCTATATTTCTCTTTCATTAAACCGTAGCCCACATGACAGCAAGGATGGTATCTAACACGTTTTATCTCTAGGTGCCTGTTCTGTGCTTTCAACAAAACAGATGCTCAGTAGGTCAATAGTTAATTAAAACGTTCCAGAATTATTTTATGTAGTAATGAACTTTGGTTTTCTTTAATTCCATTGTATTAATGTTCCTTTTCCGATTAGCAAAGGTGATCAAGGATCCTTTACCATTAAAGAACAGGCAGGCTCAACATGAGAGACTATGGACTATGAGAAACAAACTGAAGACTTCAGAGTGGAGGGGGTGGGGGAATGGGATAGACTGGTGATGGGTAGTAAGGAGGGCACGTATTGCATGGTGCACTGGGTGTTATACGCAACTAATGAAGCATCAAACTTTACATCGGAATCTGAGGATGTACTGTATGGTGATTAACATAATATAATAAAATTAAAAAAAAAAAGAACAGGCAGGCTCATACTTTATAAAGAAGTTAACAAATAAAGCTCTGGACATTTGGGAACTTATGATTTAAATAAAAAATGATTTATTGTATTTCGATGCATGTTTATTTATTATATTTAGATTTCTGTTTTGAGACATGTTTTGGGATTCTTGCAGAGATAAAGTATAATTTTAAAAAGAAAGATTATTTTTTTTATAAATTTTTTTTTATTGCTCCTTGTAACATCCTGCAAATTTTATATCCAGACCAAAGATTAAGTGCCTTCTCATCCAAATGGAATTCTGTGATAAAGGGACATTGGAGGCATGGATTGACAACAGAAGAGGCAAGAAACCAGACAAACCCTTGTCTCTGGAGTTATACGAACAAATAGCAGCAGGCGTGGAGTATATACACAACCAACAGCTAATTCACAGAGACCTTAAGGTACATGGAAAATGTACTATTTGGATTTGATAAATATGATTTAGTAATTTAAAATTTTATCTTCTCTAGTTTTAGAATTGATTGACAGTCCTGAGGAAATAATTTCTCTGATCCTTTAAGTTAGAATTGATCTAGAACTTGCTCCAAATACCATTCCATAGCACCACTCAGAAGGTCTCCAGGACAAATGAGTTTATCGAGACAATCAGAAGGAGCCCTATAGGCAGGAGCTCATTCACTTCCGGCGCCCTCTGGCTGCTGGTCATACTCCCGTCTCTAACACCAGTAGCTTGAGAAGGCTGAACGTTTGTGTGCAGACCTCCACTGTGGCTAGCACAGCCGATGGGCTGCTTGTCCCTGCCTCTGCCACTACTCAGGCTTGTTTGAGAAGCAGAAGGGACTCCCGGGACTGGCTTTGGAGACATGGTTCTCTTAATTTCTCAGTCACTACTCTTGAGGGCAATCACAGCTACTGAGTCCAGAGTCTACACTTTTCTTGGCATTTGAGTAGACATTTCTACCCCATGACTGGAAAACTATAGTAACCCAGATCTTGGAACACATAACATACCTTTGTATTTTTATTTTCTGCTGGCTTCTTAACTTCTTTCATGGTCTAGATGAGCTGTTTTCCCATTTTACTTTCTCATCAAAATGAAAGAAGGGACAGAAGAGGTTTTCACGATGTCTTCCAGTCTTTCTTCCCTGTAATCTGCCCACTCCCATCACAAACTAGCCATGCAGAATCCTAGCATGGAGCCTTTGTTCATGTGCTTCTTGCACGGAACACTCGTCTGCTTGTTTCTTTGGTCTCAATTTCTTTACGTAGCCTTTCCTGATCACTCTGGATCCAGCAGAAGCACCTCGTCTATAGGGATCATGGCTGTCGGCTTACCCTGCCCATCTACAATAGCCAGGAATGAGGAATGAAGCAAAAGTGTTTCTTGAGAAAAAGAAGCACCTGTATATAGAGTTGTTGGGCCTAGATAGGAATAATTGGCCAATAAAAGATAGTGTGTCTTTGGTCTGCCCCCAGGAGCTGGAGGCTTAAGTCCCTTGTGTTGGAAATCCACCCAGTTCCATCTTTTTTCTTTTCTTTTCTTTTCTTTTCTTTTCTTTTCTTTTCTTTTCTTTTCTTTTCTTTTCTTCTTTCTTTTCTTTTCTTTTTTTTTTTTTAAATATTTTATTTATTTATTTGACAGAGATAGAGACAGCCAGCGAGAGAGGGAACACAAGCAGGGGGAGTGGGAGAGGAAGAAGCAGGCTCATAGCAGAAGAGCCTGATGTGGGGCTCGATCCACAACGCCGGGATCATGCCCTGAGCCGAAGGCAGACGCTTAACCGCTGTGCCACCCAGGCGCCCCTTTTCTTTTCTTTTCTTTTTTCTCTTCTCTTCTCTCCTCTTTTCCTTTCCTTTCCTTTCCTTTCCTTTCCTTTCCTTTCCTTTTTTTTTCTTTTCTTTCTCGATTTTATTTATTTATTTGAGAGAGAGCATGAGAGAAAGCACAAGCAGAGGGGAGGGGCAGAGAGAGTGGGAGAGGGAAAAGCCGATTTCCCACTGAGCAGGGAGACTGAGCTCCTGGGATCATGACCTGAGCTGAAGGCAGACGCTTAACTGACTAAGCTACCCAGGCGCCCCTGGTTCCGTCTTTCTTTAACAATATCTTAAACGTGTATTTTAAAGTTGGAATGTTATAAAAACTATGTTCAAAAGAATATATTTAGAATGGCTATGCCTTCACTTTGGAATAATTCATATATTTGGTTCAATAAAAAATTAAGCACAATTACTTTTAAAGTAATCTGCAAATAAATGCAGACATTTGGGTTTTAACTCCCAGGCCCTCCTCTGGATGAATTCATGAAACCGACAGGTGCTGCCTGGCTGTTCCTTTCCCTAGCACCCGGTGTCTCCCACGCTGCCTATGCCCTGTGCCACGGGGTGTTCTTTTCTTGGGTCTGTTTACAGACAGTGTTTGCACCATGTCTGCAGCTGCTCAAACATCAGACTTTGATACTCCTGAGCCTTCTTGCCTCCTAACAATTTCTCGCTTTACTGCTACAGTTGCAGCTTTATCCCACCTGAGAGAAGATGCCAGCCGAAGGCGTGCACCTTTCTCTGGGATGCTTCACACAATACCAGCTGTAGGTGGTTTTTGCCAGAGAATGGTTTTTACCCCAGGAAGTCCCTATTGTATAAAGTCTACCAGCATTTACCACTTTCTGTCAGAATCTGAAGAATTAGACCATCACATCTTTACATCCTACATCTGAAACTTACATGTCAAATTATATCTCAGTAATAAAAAAAATATTACAGCAAAATGGAGGAAAAAAAACTGGATGAAGATACTGGTGAGGGACATAGAGGTTTCTAGAGTAGAAGCTTCTGGAGGTTCTTTCCCTCTGTAGACCCAGGCTCTTTGGTCAGCCTTGGCCTGACGATTCAGCCCTTTTTCCTGTACCTCCTGTATAAAGTTTGCACTTTTTTTTTTTTTTTTTGCCTATCATAGCATAACTGATTAGACAAAATGTGACCTTATTTTTATTTTTCTTTTTAATGAACTATAAACAAGCAATCTGGCATTTCTACTAGACAGTTTCATGCAGCTTATATATGTAGAAGCATCATAAATGCAACCTCAGTGTTTCTCAGAGTCAGTTATAGACCTGTGTGTGGGACCTGTGTGCACTTGCAAACCCAACATATTCCTACCGGGTAACTCGAATACTGTGTTAGTAGGTTTTCTCCCTACACCCACCACACTCGCATCTGCAGCTTTCCATCTTTATTATTGGCGGTAGATTCCAATCTAATTGTTAATGGCTCTAATCTAACTGCTAATTTCTGCATGAGCCTTTTTAGGCTGGCTTCTTGCAAGCTCCTCTTTTAGCCTTCTTGGCTTTTTGGTCTCTTTCCTGTCAGCTCCTTTGCTAGGCCCTCTCGTGAGTATTACTTACCTTCTAGAGTTTGCATGGTAAAGCCCAACATTGTATTCAAAGTTGTCTTTTCAAGAATGACAAAATATATATTTTTAAATATTTTATTTTAAACGATGTCTACACCCAACGTGGAGCTTGAACTCACCATCCTGAGATCAAGATTCGCACACTCCACCAAGTGAGCCAGCCAGGTGCCCCAGGAATAGCAAACTATTAATCTCCTTATCAACAACCTTCCTGTTTTCATGGTCTTTAGAATGTTGGTCAATACCTTCTACAAAATTGTGGAATAGGATAACACTCCCATTTTGTACCCCCCCCCCTTTCAATCTGCTTAGAGAATTACGTACATGGACAGAAATACTTAAGTGCTAGTTATCGGCTTCTAGTTAATGTGGCCTGCCTTCAAGGACAGAGGGGTTCTGGAGAAATTGACATCAAGGAAATCCCCAGGAGAAATTCTGCACAGGATATCTTAAGAGCATTACTGAGAAGAGACTCATTCTGAGAATCTCAGACTTAGAGATCTGAAGGGCTTCTCCTTCAATCCCCAGCAGACCCTGGACTCATATCTGCAGTATTTCTACCAAGTTGACGTCCAGCCCCACCTTGAATACTCCCTGAGATGAGGACTCTCAAATTCCCATTCTTTGGACCAGACTATTAGTATATTAGGGTATATTAAAGCCAGACTTTTGGTTGTTTCCACCCCCTAATACTGTGCAGAGTGAATCCACCTTCCACTAAGCTCTTCAGATCAGATATTTGAAGTCAGCTGTGCCTGAAGTCTTCTCTGCTGACAGCGAAGTCCTTACTTTAAAGACTTGTGATCTTAAATATCCTGTTTTGGGCCACTGTGTAAGGGTAAATGCCTTATAGGTAGATAGAAAAATAGCCCTTGTTAAATATGATTTGGATATGTGATAACAGTCTGTGGAATTGGTACTTATAAATTAAATATTGGGTTTTTTTTTTTCTGTAGCCAGGTAACATATTTTTAGTAAATACAAAACACATAAAGATTGGAGACTTTGGACTTGTGACATCCTTGAAAGATTATGAAAATCGGACAAGTAATAAAGGAACTCTTCGATATATGAGCCCAGAGCAGGTGAGGTTCCTTTCCTTTCTATGTATTTTTCACTTCTTTTGTGTTATTTTTAACTATAGAGATAATAGACACCTCTTATAAAATTAAAACAACACAGAAGCATATAGAATAAAAATGGAAAATTCCCTTTAACGTTCCTTTCTACTCCTTCTCTTCTTATAGAGTCTGTTGTTTATCCTTTTAGATAATTTTCTGTGAGTTACAAACATATAAACACAAATATATATGTATATAAAGACTTTTTGCATAAAGATATAAGGACATGCTTTTACAAAGTTACTGTAATGTTATTTTGCAACTTAATTTTTTCCCACTCAACAGTGTATCCTAATCCTTCTGTATCAGTCCATGTGGATCTCACATATATCTTAGCGACTGTATTGTATGCTGACCTATACCATCATTTATGTAACTCTTTCCTTATTGACGGGTTATTTATTTAGGCTGTTAGCAAGTTTTTACATGTTTTCCCCCTTATCTTTGACACTAAAAACAAGTATTTCCATGATCATCTGTGATAGGTTCCTTCAAGTGAATTATTGAATAGAATAAGTGCATTTCAGATTTGGCCAGTACTGTGAAATTGTCATACCCAGAAAAGGGATCCTACTATGCCTTCCTCCCAGAGTGCTGGAGAATGCTGCATTCTCCATCCCATTCCCAATCAGATTAGGGTGCTAGCAGACTGCAGTTTGGGCCACTTGCTTGTTCAGTCTGCATTTTTCAGATTTTTAGTTAGGTAGGCCATCTTTACACATATTTACTTAGGATTTTTCTGCAGATTCTCTGTTTGTGTCCTTTCCTCATTTTTCTTAATTAGGTTATCCATTGCTAGTTTATTTATAAGGAATATTTTTATATTTCGGTTATTGATTCTGTACCTGTTAACCATATTGCAGATTTGTTTTCCTTGATTGTTAGTAATTTCTTTATTTATGCTGTACTGTGGAAGATTTTAAGTTGTCATGTTTATCAGTATTTTCTTTATGGCTGCTGGGTTTCTCATTTTTATTTTGGAGGCCATTTCTCCCACAACATTACAAAAAGATTTTGTGTTTTTACTTTAGTTTAGACTAACTTGAATTAGTTTTGTCTATACATGTGAGGAAGGGATATATATCTTGATCTTCCTCATGTGGATATGCAGTTGCGCATCACCATGTATCAGATGGTTTGTGATTTAAGCTTCTATATTAAGGAAAATTCATAGAAAAAAAAAGTAGAACAGAAGTTGCCAGGGCCTGAGGGTGGAAGTATGGGAAATTGTTTAATGGTTCAGGTCTGTTTGGGATGATGAAAAATTTTAAAAATAGATACTGCTAATGGTTGCATGACTTTGTGAAAGTACTTAATGCCACTGAATTGCACACATGAAATGGTTAAAATGGTAAATTTTATGTATATTTTACCATAATAAAAATTGTATTTTTAGTCAAAACAGTATGGTAGTGGCACAAAAATAGACATGTAGATCAATGGAACAGAATAGAAAACCCAGATATGAACCCACAATTATAAGGTCCATTAATCTTTGACAAAGCAAGAAAGAATATCCAATGGGAAAAAAACAGTCTCATCAATAAATGCTGTTAGGAAAATCGGACAGCCACACGCAAAAGAATGAAACTGGACCACTTTCTTACACCATACACCAAAATAAATTCAAAATGGATTAAAGACCTAAATGTGAGACTTGCAACCATAAAAATCCTTAAAGAGAACATAGGCATTAATCTCTGACATCAGCCATAGCAACTTCTTTCTATATATATCTCCTGAGGCAAGGGAAGCAAAAGCAAAAATAAACTATTGGGACTACATCAAAATTTAAAAAGCTTCTGCACAGTGAAGGAAACAATCAACAACACTAAAAGGCAGCCTACAGAATGGGAGAAGATATTTGCAAATGACCTATCCCATAAAGGGTTAGTATCCAAAATATGTAAAGAACTCATAACACTCAATACCTAAAAAACTAATAATCCAATTAAAAAATAGCCAGAAGACATGAATAGATATTTTCCCAAAGAAGACATACATGGCCAACAGACACACAACATCACTTATCATCAGTGAAATGCAAATCAAAACTACAGTGAGATATTATCTCACACCTGTCAGAATAGCTAAATAACTAAATAGCTAAAATCAACAACACAAGTGTTAGTGAGAATGTGGAGAAAGGGGAACCCTCTTGCACTGTTGGTGGGACTGCAAACTCTGGAAAACAGTATGGAAGTTTCTCACAAAGTTAAAAATAGAACTACCCTGTAAATCAGCAATCGCACTGCTAGGTATTTACCCAAAGAATACAAAACTACTAATCCAAACGGATACATGCATCCCAATGTTTATAGCAGCAGTATCTTACAAATTACGGTAACAGCCCAAGTGTCCATCGACTGATGAGTGGATAAAGAAGATGTAGGAGACACACAAACACACATGCTAGCGTGCGCGCACACACACACACACACACACACACTAGAATATTACTCAGCCATAAAAAAGAATGAAATCTTGCTATTTGCAATGATGTGGATAGACGTAGAGAGAATTATGCTAAATGAAATAAGTCAGTCAGAGAAGACAAATATCATATGATTTCACTAATATGTGGAATTTAAGGAACAAAACAAATGAGCAAAGGGGGAAAAAAAAAGAGAAGCAAACCAAGAAACAGACTCTTAACTATAGAGAACAAACGGATGGTCACCAGAGGGGAGGTGTGTGGGGGGATAGGTGAAATAGGTGATGGGGATTAAGGAGTGTGCTTGTGAGGAGCCCTGGTTGATGTATGGAGGGGTTGAGTTACTATATTGTACACCTGCACCTAATATTACACTGTATGTTAACTAACTGGAATTTAAATAAAAACCTAATAGAAATGCTATTTTATCATACGTGAAATTCCCACACACTCATGGATCTGTTTTTGGATGCTGTTCTGTCCAAATGACTTATTTTTATCTTTTTCTCTGTAATATCATACTATCTCAGTTATTATAGCATTATAATATTGGTTTTAGTATTTGGACAGCAGAACCTCCCACATTATTCTTCATTTTTTAAAATGTTCTTAAGTTCACTATTTCATTTGGAATAAATGATAGCATCAGCTTGTCATGGTCCATCACTGGTGTTGAGATTTTTGACAGCAACGGCATTAAAGTTAAGGAACCATGAGGGACTGTGGTCTCTGGGAAACAAACTGAGGGCTTCGGAGGGGATGAGGGTGGGGGAATGGGATAGGCCGGTGATGGGTATTAAGGAGGGCACGTATTGCATGGTGCACTGGGTGTTATATGCAAGTAATAAATCATGGAACATTGCATCAAAAACTAGGGATGTACTGTATGGTGACTAACATAACATAATAAAAAATTATTATTAAAAAAAAAGTTAAGGAGTCAACTGAGGAGAATTGACATTGTTATACAGCTGAGACTTCTGCTCCAAGAAATGCACAGGTTTTTCCCACTTCTTCAAATCCTCTCTCATGTCAGCCTTTGCCAGGCAATCCTGTGGTAACCGGTGACTCCCAATCTCCTAGTGGCATACAAAACACCAAAGATTTGTTTCTCACCCACGTGATGTGTTGGCTTCAATCTGGCTGTGGTTTTGTTCCACGTTTATCCTTCATTCCAGAACCCAGGGCTGAAGGAAGCACCCTATCTGGGTCATTGGTGTCCTCATAGCAGGCTGCAGTGGCAGAACCCTGTGATGACTTGTATGGGCTCTGCCCAAGAGTGGCATACATCACTAACCATCATGGCCCTGCACGAATTGCATGGCCCAATCCAAGGGAACGAGATGGCAAGTGTTGTCCTCTCACTGGGAGGCCAGGGCACAGCTAGGAGCAATGGCACACCTACCTTGAGGCCATTTTTACATTCTTCAGTGAAATTTTAAAATACTTTTTTCTTCACGAAGACCACATTATATTTTTAAAGTATTTCCCTCAATATGTATAGTGTTATGCTGTTAAAATGGGGCTCCTTGTATCTTATTGGTTATTAATAAGTCTATTGATTTTAAAACATTTGTTTTTAATTGTGGCAAAATACACAACATAAAATTTATCGTGTTAACCATTTTTAAGCACACAGTTGAGTGGCATCAAGTACATTTACGTTGTTGTGTGATCATTTCCACCATCCCTCCCCAGAACTCTTTTCATCTTGTAAAACTGAAACTCTGCACCCATCGAATAGCTCCGCATTCCCGTCTCCCCCAGCCCTGGCAGCCACCATCCTACTTTCTGTCTCTATGAGTTTGTCTACTCTAGATACCTTGTGTAAGTAGAATCATCCAGTATTTGTCCTTTTGTGACTAGCTTCTTTCACCCAGCAGAATATCCTCGATATCACCCTTGTTGTAGCATATGTCAGAATTTCCTTCCTTTTTAAGGCTTAGTGATATGCCATTGTATGGATGGACCACATTTGGTTTATCTGTTCATCCATCAGTGGATACTTGGGTTGCCCTTACCTTTTCGCTCTTGTGAAAATTGCTGTTATGAGCCTGGTTGTACAACTATTGATTGTGAATGTTGTCTTATATCCAGATTCATTACTCTAGTAGCTTATATTCTTTGGTTGGTAGTTCATTGTCTATTTTTCATCTTTCTGATGTTTGAGAGTCTAGAATGGAGAGGACATCCAGCTGTTCCCTTTGGGGACCATGTAGCACAAAGACATAATTTAAGAGTTTTGTGGAGTGTGAAATTGGAAGAAAATAGGTGGCTAATGGCTCCCCTTTAACTCCCACTTTATTAAATATCTCCTGCACCCTGTATTGGCACCCTAAAAATATATTTTTAATTCATTTGTCATTGTGTTTTTCATTTTCTTAGTAATTTTTAAATTGAAAATCATTTTATTGGGGGTGATTTATACACCATAAAATGTTCATATCTTAAATGTACATTTTTGACAAAGACATATTCCTGTGAAACCCATAAGCTTATGAAAATGTAGAACATTGTTCTCACCTGTGAAAATTCCTTCAGGCCCTTTCCAGTCCATCCCTTCTTCCCAGAGGCAATCAGTGCTCTGATGTCTATCACCACAGATTAGTTTTCCCTGTCTTGAGCTTCATATGAATGGAATCTTACTTTATGTACTTTTTTGTATTTGATTATTTCACTCAAAGTAATGTCTATTGGAGGACTTCTAGTCGTTGCTTATACCAACAGATTATTCCTTTTCATTACCGAGTACTATTCCATTGCCTAAATAGACCACAATGTGCTTATGCATTCTCCTGCGGGTGGGCATGCGGATTGCTTCCAGCAGAATATTGGGAATACATCTTCTGTGAACATTTGCATGCAAGTCACTTAGAACTATTTTACCTGCTGCATCTCATTTAACACCATAGTCAAACTCTGAGGTTGAAACTTTTGGTATCCCCATTTTATGGTGGAGATTATTCAACCCTTGTTGGTTAATTTGCGTGGTTGATGCGGCTACTTTGTGACAGATTTGAACCAGGGCAGTCAGACTCCACAGATATTGCTAACAAACATGCTTTGTTACATGATATAAGATATTTTGGTCAAATAACTTTTTTGGCTTCAGAAGTCACGGATGGTTTATATTGGGTGAGTAACGAATGTAAACATCTTGGTCTCCTCAGATTTCTTCACGAGAATATGGAAAAGAAGTGGATATCTTTGCCTTGGGGTTAATTCTTGCAGAACTTCTTTACATATGTCCCACTCTTTCGGAAACAGTGGAGGTAAATAATCTCACAAAAAGAATTAAGCAACAAAAAATATTAGCAGTCATCTCCAAAGTGCTGCTAAAGTGATTACCTTCATGTGAGGATCAGCTTGAATACATTCGTGTTGACTGAAAAGGAAATACAGATTTTATCTTTTCCATGTTTGGGCAACCAAAGCTTTTTGTTGAAGACCAAAACCTTTGGTCTTTCAGAGGTGTGTACACCTCATAAAACTACAGCTGTTTCTTATCTGAGTCGGTCAGTAAACTTCTACTGATTGCCTGCTTTGCATACGACACTGTGCTAAGTGCTACCGGGTTATAAAAATGAATAAGCCTTGTTCTCAAGGAGCTTATGTTCTAGGATAGAAAATAAGAGAATGCTATGCATGTCTTGGGGGAAGACATGAAGTTTTGTGGAAATGGCTAGGACAGAGATCTTGCTAGCTATAGGGATTTCAGTTTCAGGGGGGTATTTAAGCTGGGCTTTGAAGGATTGGTTCGCTGCTAATGGTCCAAAATAGAAAGAAGACAATTCCAGCCTTCAGACAACAGTGTGCAGAGTGCGGGATTAGCAGGCAGTGGCATTTGTATTGGAGTATATAGTGACAAGGAAGTGATGGTTGGTGGCAATGGAAAGACATGTCAGACCTAGATGAAGGCAAGATGGTGGACTTTCATGTGGAGACAGTAGGGAGCTGCTAAAGGCATTAGGCAGCTGGACAGCTTGGTCTGAAGATCAGTACAAGGAACTGGCCTGGAGCCAACAGACTTCTCTGTACAGTGGGGTAATGAAAATAACCTATCCCATAAGATTCCAAAAAGGTTGAAGGGAGATGATGCATATGATAATCTTAACACTTCAACATGTCATGATGTTAAGGATTGGGCAAGGTGGAGAAGGGGTGTCCTGCGTGCTTCTTGGCTAAGAAGCAAGTTTGGTTTTCCTCCCAAGTGAATAGTTCCCTAATGATTATATATGTATGTTTTCTTTTCAGATTTTTAAAGAGCTAAGGGCTGGCAAGTTCTCAGATGTGTTTGATGCCAGAGAAGTAAGCACTTGAAAATAATCAGAATTTTATTTATTTCAATGTTCTATTTCTAAGTATTGACTCATTATCATTACAGAAAATTCTTCTGGAGAGATTACTGTCACATGATCCCATGAAGCGACCTAGTGCATCTGAAATACTGGAGACTTTGAAGACGTGGAAGAATGTTGTAGTGAAAAAGGAACGAAGCACATGTTAGAGCCCTTCTAAAAAAGGCTTTTGGATATTCAATTTTTTGGTAACTGTCTAAAATCTTCTAGGGACTACTGATGATATTTACCTTCTATTCTCATCTTTCCCTTAATTTTTCACTACGTTTTAGGAAAGCTTGAATTTTTTTTTTAACTTCAGAAACGTTCATACATTTGCCTAATTTTCCTGGCTTATCTCCTTATTATAAACATAGGGAGGGAAATCTCTCAAATTTTTATATCAATTAGTGAATCAATCAATTAATACATATTTATTAAGTGTTCACTCTTTCTAGGCCAAAAAATATAAGATCTTTCCCTGTCTTAAATAACTAACCAGCTCGTTGGAGAAATATGGTATCCATAAAAAGATAAGTGATATACAATCATTTTGGGAAACAATTTGGTTTGATCTGGTTAAGTTGAAGGTGTACATACCTCAAAGCCATCAATTCCATTCCCACTAGCATGCCTACAAGAATGTTCATAGAAACTCTGTTTATAACAGCCAAAAGAACAAAAAACAATGTCCATCACAAGAAGAATGGATAAATAAATTGTATTTTTTCCACACATTGTAATACCGTATAGCAGTAAAAATGAATGAATGACAAGCTAAATATAGTAACATGATACATCTCCTAGGAACATAATGTTAAGCAAACAAAGCAGGTTACAGAAAATATAGACAGAAAGGTTCTCTTTACATAAAGTTCCAGAGAATGATAAATGAAATAATTTTGTTTAGAAATGCAAACAAATATGGTCAAACAATAGAGGGAAAGAAAGGAATAAGAAATATTAAATCCCATAGTGGTTCTCTGAGGAGGGACGGAAGGTGAGGGAGATCCGGGAGGTCAACTGCAAAGGTAACAGTTCACTACGTTTCCTTAAGCTGTTGAGTTTTTTAGAACTAGAAGCTTGATTTGATTCTGGTTCAAATTTTTTCCCCAAGAATGCTGCATCGGTGATGCTGTATACCTCCTTTGGTATTACGTCAGGAGGGCTGTGTTTGGCTGTTCCACTTTCGGTGATCTGAAGATTGA
Organism: Ailuropoda melanoleuca; assembly: GCF_002007445.2. NCBI lineage: Eukaryota > Metazoa > Chordata > Mammalia > Carnivora > Ursidae > Ailuropoda > Ailuropoda melanoleuca. Next base: position 114,833,427 of record NC_048221.1, read on the forward strand.
TCGGTGGGCTCTGGGGGTGCCATGTACTATCAGGTTTCCTCTCCATCTTCTGCATAACGGTTTTGGCAACCATTGATGATTGTTGTTTGGATCCATTATTTCATTAGGGGTTGCAAAATAGGGATTTTCGGGTCCCATCAAACCTCTTTGTCATCTGTGATTCTTCTATAAAGAACTTAAATGGGACAGATGGAATATTTATTTTTAGAATGAATTAGTGCCCTGGCAAAGTCCAAAGGTGACAAATGAGGTTTTTGGTTATTTTTTTTTTTTTAAAGATTTTATTTATCTATTCGACAGAGATAGAGACAGCCAGCGAGAGAGGGAACACAAGCAGGGGGAGTGGGAGAGGAAGAAGCAGGCTCATAGCAGAGGAGCCTGATGTGGGACTCGATCCCATAACGCCGGGATCACGCCCTGAGCCGAAGGCAGACGCTTAACTGCTGTGCCACCCAGGCGCCCCAGAGGTTTTTGGTTTTTGAGCAGGGGTGTGACCCAACCAGTTCTTTGAACAGTGTGCTTGGAATGGGTTGGAGCAGGAAGAGACTATATTTGGAAGACCAGAATGCTGAGAGGCTGTGCCGGCCTGGAAAAAATGGGTCAGAACCAAGAGGAGTTGGCAACTAATTGTGAGGATTAAAGAGCAGGTACACAGCAGACATTACCTCCAGGCTTGTTTGAAGGCGAGTGGCTGGATTAGGATGCCATTACAGGTAATACAGACCTCAGTCAAATTAATCCCCAAAGAGCCACACATACTTGAGAGCTATTTTGTCTCACATGTTTATCTATTATACAGTTTTTCATTGGAATTTAAGCCAATAGCGAGGCCACCACACGTCTGCCCACACGGTGAGGTGAACACTTATGGGAAGTAAAATGTGAGTTCTCATGTGGAGACGCCATGTTTGTGTTGCTGCCAGAATACACAGGTGAAGATGTAGAGCAGACTGTAGGAAACACACACTGGGGACACGATGGAAAGGATGGAATCGTACGCAGAATGACGTGTATGTTATCTGGAAGCAACCCCTGCAGCTCAACTTTGAATCCAGGGGATTGCCAAGGGAGATCGTATAGAGGAAAGCAGGCTGAGGGGCAAAGTATGGCAGACAGTCCGTTCGGATATTTACTCTTTATATCGAAATGTCCACCCAGTCCTCAATGTCTGTGATTCTGTATGACTGTGGCCTATTCCAAGCCTACATTTCCTCAGAAAGGTCTCAGATGAAGGGACTGAGGTCGATTGATGTACGGTGGCCTCGCTGTTAGTTTAAACTCTGACTAAAAACTGTGTAATAGGTGAAACTGTGAGGCAAATATCTCTCAAATAGGTGTGGCTCTTCAGGGGTTAATTCAAGACCTGTATCAGTTTTCTATGTCTGCTGTAACAAATTACCACAAACTTGGGGGCTGAATACAACACCCATTTATTCTCTGACCATTTTGGAGGCTGGAAGTCTGAAATGAGTATCACTGAGCTAAAGTCGAGGTGTTGGCTGGGCCGTGCTCCTCTGGAGGCTCCCACTCCATGAGCCATTGTTCACTGTTGCTTGACTAAGCCCCCACCACACAGGTCAAGTGTGTTCCTTGAACAAGGTTTTGCACTCGGTGGCTCTCTGCTATGGTTTCTACCTAATATTCCCTTCAAATCTTTTTTTTTTTAATAAAATTTTTCTGAGATTTAATTCACATACAATTCACCCATTTAAACTACACAGTTCAATGGTGTCAAGTACATTCAGAGTTGTGCAGCCATCACCACAATTTTAAAACATTTTTGTCACCCAAAAAGAAAACCCGTACCCGTTAGTGCTCATTCCTCATCTTCCCCCAAAGACTAATCTACTGCTAATTTACTTTCCATCTCTATAGATTCGCCCACTCTGGACATTTCATTTAAATGGAATCATACAATATGTGGTCTTTTTCACTTAGCATGAGGTTTTCAAGGTTCATCCATGTTGTGGCATGGATCAGTACTTCATTCCTTTTTATTGCCAACTAATCACCAATTATATGGATATATCACATTTTATTTATCTATTCATCAGTTGATGGACATTTGGGTTGTTTCCACTTTCCTGCTATTATGAACACTGCTACTACGAATATTCATGGACTAGTTTTATGTGGACATGTTTTCATTTCCCTTGGGTTAATACCTGGGAGTGGAAAGGCTGGGTCACATTGTCACCCTTGTAACCTTGTGTATCCAGGTTATGTTATGTTCAGGACCAAATTCAGTGTGATTTCATAGTGTTCCACCATCCCCACTCAGAATGAAACTTCTCCCTAGGACTGCTATTGTTCAGTACCTCAGTATTAAGCTCACCAATTTGCCTTGGAGCGCAGTAATCCCTACATGGCTCTTTCTGTGAATTTCTGGAAAGCAGGGGCAGGCTCTCTCATTTTTGTATATCCCAAGGCAGTGAGTGTACTGCCTTGCATAAGGCAGGAACTCTGTAAGTGGTTTTGAACTGGTGGGAAATAAAAGTATTAAGAATTTCATATGCTTAAATCTACAAAATGTGTCTAATCCTAAATAATCTTCACTCTCAAATTTCAACAATTAAATGGCAAATAACACTTAAAATAAAGGTGTTTAAAGCAAACCAGTTTCGTATGTTAAAGTCTGTTTATTTTGAATTATAGAAGCTCTGGTATTTTGGATTTATATTAAGAAAATGAAACACTTTAGAAATTATAGGTAGGACTTTGAAAACAAACAGCACAATATAAATAAAAGTAAATGACAACATGACATGTTAAAATTTAAGTTTCAAATTTCACATAAAGTTCACTGGAGCAAATTCAAATTCACTAAAGCAAATTTAAAGCTTCAATGTTTTGCTTCTGCTGGTTTTCATTATTGTTCTTATGAAATCAACAAAGACTTAAATTAATAAAAATAAATTTTTACTCATATTGAAAGCCAGTATTTTTGTCAATGGATGGGCATGGAGGGGTATTTCCCACACTCCAGGGTCGGCCTATTTCTAGCCCTTGACCTGGAAATGCAGACCATAACTCTGTTGGAGTCACAGATTCCATCAAGGTTCTTTGCACATTCGCAGCCTAATTATGCATTAACATATTAAACATACTTTTGACCACTAGGCGGTGGGAGGATTCCTCCACAGTCAGCAACAGGAGAAAAAGCAGCTGCTGCCTAACTCTGTTCTGTCTGAAACGATCCACGTGATTTTGGGAATGACCACATGAATGTCAGGATACTGGCTGAAATGACGGGAAAATATCTAACTGTAATTCCAAGGAAAGATGAACTCCTTTGTTTTAGCTATTGATTCAATTTCATTGTTTTTTAAGTGAAAAAGTATTCAATAGTACTATCCAACTGTACAAACTCTAGTATTATATATATGTATATATATTCATAAGAATAATGACTCATTTTCTGGGTGAAGAACAGAGGCCTAGAAGTTAACTAGGTTAGTGCTTTGTGAGCTGTGCAGCTTTGTGAGCTGCAGAATCAAGGGTAGTAATGCTCAGGCCACACTGACCGATTCCATCAGAATCTCTGGGGGCAGAACACTTGTATTTTCCTTTTTAAAGCTCCCCAAGCTAAACGTGAGAACAAACGAATTAGGTCACATTAGTTCAGAGGCTGATACAAGTTGTACTATTGATTATCTTAACACAAATATAGGTTGGCTTTTGCTGTGTTTTTGAGTGTGTGGTTTCTAAAAGGGGAAGGAGGGTGATCTCTTGCTCAATGGTACTGAAAGGTGAGCTATAAAATTGTACCCCAGAACGTAACAGCGCTCTGTATTTAACCTGTAGCACTAGTCCTCATCCACAGGTGCTTATCAGACTCATTCTTAGAACTTCAAAATAAATACAGATATCCAGAAATTATCCTAGACCAGCTGAATCAAAATCACTCGGGAGGCACTTGAGCTTGTGAACCTTAAAAAAAACCTTGATGATTTTTGATGTGAAATTTTGGTTGAAGATCTTTAGAGGAGTGCCACATGGTATGTCCTTAGCTACATTTGGTAAAATTATAGGGAGGCAGATTTTAGGAAAATAACTTTAAAAATCACATAGAGCTACCCAGCAATGGAATGATCCATTTTAAGGCAGTAAGCTCTCAATGGCTGGAAAAATAAAGGCAGAGGTTGGATTGTCAACTGCTGGGAATGTTGTCGAAGAGCTCCCAAATTTAGTAAGTAGTTGGATCACCAGATATTTAAGGTTACTCCCAATTCTTAAGTTTCATTAGCCAAAACCTACAATTGCTCACTTACAATGGATACTCACATTGTCATGAAAACTCAAGATTTTGTCAGAAGTATCATAATTATTTCGTTTCCAAAACTGGCTAGAACGAAGTAGCATTAATGCAATGCTGCCTTTGATACAGTCTCATTGAGGGGAATACATTTCTTTCCTCCTCATGCTTGCATGGAAGGAAGGGACTTTTTCTTGCTCCTTGGGAGACAGTGGTGTGGGAACAAGCTCCGTGAATCCTCATTCATTCCCTCTCAACAGGTGTCTCACCTGATGAGTGATTCTGGGAGCAGGAACTCAGCATGTGTGGCCCAGCCCCCTGGTGGGTTCTCTCACCTTGAAAGTTGAATGGTCTCAGAATGCAAAGGTGGGCTCTATCCCTGGCAAGGCAGAGGTCCGCAGTTGTGTCCAGGCAGGGAGACATTTAAGGGAGCCTTACAGGAGAACAAGTCAACCTTGCTCTCTACTCCAGCTTCACTGATAATAAAGCTGACGTTTTGATCTCTCTCGGACTCCTATGTCTTACTTCTCAATTTGTTCCAAAGTGAAGAGGGGAATAGAGAGTTACCTGTTGGTATCCTTAAGCCCCATAAACATCACAACCCTGTCATACACTGTAATTGCCGTGTCTATAACACTTGTGTTCTGAAATAGCATTCTGTTGTTTCTGAAGTCGATGAACAACTATAAAGTACAAAGTACTTCCAAAGTTACAAAAAGAACACAACATATAAAAGGCCATCTTTCTTTACTAGCATAATTTGGGAATTCTAACGCTCAATTGTCTATTTTTAGGAAACAATAACATTTTCCAAGTTTCTATCTTTATTGAGAATAATCTTAGTCGTGATCTGCAGAAGTTGGTCCTGGGCAATTTGAAGAGAGGTCGTCTTTATCTGTGATTTATGTGAAGAAAATAAAAGATTAATACAACTTGTATAGTAAACTATTCCAGAAAATTATGTTAACATAACATGTGTTTCATAGCTGTGTTTACTACTTACTCAGCGAAACCAGGAAAAGATACAACAAGAACCAACAAGTCTTTACCGTCAAGCATAAGGTCCTTAAATTCAAGTTAACAAAGCCAACTTGGGCAAATGTATTAGAAGGGAAAGTACTTGGCTCTATAAGACATCTGGCCAGTTTTAAACCCATTTCTTTCCTTACAATAAAAAAAAATGGAGTGGATTTCAACATTCTGATTTTTATTGTTCAGGGACAATATCTAACTACATAAAATCTAGTTCTAAAAATTTTAAATATTTTTCAAGTACTATAGCTGAAGAAGAATATTTAAAAATAAAGCACAAAAACAAATCATCCCCAAGTAACTAAAAAATTCTTCCTTTTAAAACAGAAGACTGAAAAATTTCCTTCTGTACATGAAGTTTCTGAAAAGTTAAAAGCACCTTTAATAAGGCCTCAATTAATGGGGTACGTGGGTTGCTCAGGTGGTTAAGCATCTGCCTTCAGCTCAGGTCATGATCTCAGGATCCTGAGACTGAGCCCCTTGTTGGGCTCCCTGCTTAGCGGGGAGCCTGCTTCTCCCTCTCCCTCTGCCCCCACTCCCCAACCTCCTTCCCCTGCCCTGCTAGTGCTCTCTCTCTCAAATAGATTTTTTTTTTAAAAAGGCCTCAATTATTTCTATATCCACTATTGGTTTAAGACATTGATCCCACATTGACATTTGGATGGAATAAGTAATTTCCATTGTCTATGGGAAATGTGACTTTCACACACACATACACACACACACACACACACAAAATCAAAGTTAAAAAGAACATCTGTGTTCAATATTTTTAAAAAGTACGAGGTATCCTCTTACCTTCATAGGCTGTTCCACACCAAATACAATACAGATGTTCTTCTCTTAAATAACCAGTCAATATTTGTAATTTTTCCAGTACCTAGATATAGGACATAGGCACATTAACAGTTCAAACTGAAAAGAATCTTGGTTTTCTGGTCTTTTGGATCCTACCAAATTAGCCCAAGGCTATAAATCTTCTGCTACTCTCTTCACCAAGTAGAAGTGTGAAGGGCAGAGTATATTAGAACATGTCCCAGTTTATCAGCCACCCTGATATTTTCACAAGTCTGCCAGACACAAAGAGACCACTTGTTAACATTTAGAAAATAGGTTTGGGTTGGCTCTATTTGAATCAGCATCCTTTAAAGACCCTGTCTACTTTCAAAGAATCTTCCTCCCTGGTGGGATGAGAGTGAACACTGCCTCCTTTTGTCCTTAAAGTTCTCACAACGTCCTCTCAGTTAACGCGGAACACTGGTTTTTCAAATTGGAAATGTTTCCTACAAAATGTTCATATACAAATAACCATAGAAATGAGATTCCTTTCTTGAATAATCTCCATTTCCTTTGAACTGTGGGTTGTTGTTGTTGTTGTTGTTGTTTTTGCTTTGTTTATGGGTAAAGGAGAGTAATGCTATAGAATTACTTCCGGAAATTTAACAGGCAACAAGGTAGAAATTAAAATCATTGACATCTGCAGTTCATCCATCATCCAAACTGAAGCTGAGATGAGAGTGTAAACTGAAGCTAAAGGAAGAAATTATATAAAGTTTTGGTTTGGGGTTAACAAAATAATCCTATAATGTCGTGGTTCTCAACAAGGGCTGATTTTTCCCCTCAGAGATATTTAGCAATGTCTGGGGACATTTCTGGTTGTCACAGGGGGAGTGGAACTGGCACCTGCTGGGTGGAGGCCAGAACAGCGTCCCCCAACAATTACCCGGCTCAAAGTGTTAACAGTGCCACGGCTGAGACACCCTGCTCAAGGAACTGGTGGCAAAACATACACTTAAGTCTTCACTCTTATATTCATCTTCATCTGGCTCTTTTTCTTCCTCCTCCTCTTCCTCAGTCTCCTCTTCGAGCCCCAACCAGTACCATGCTTCCCTGGGAACCTGAATGTTCTGAAAATGGGAGAATTATTCCCCATTAAACACAAGTATGTTCATGTCAACATGAATTCCTATTCTTTCAGTTCAGTATTTACTGAGTGTTGCTTCAAGAGTTGAGCACTGTGCTGTATGAACCATGGGGATGAAGACCCAGTTGGAATACTGTCCCCAAGTTGCTGGAGGTCAAGTGGGGAAAAGGCATCATGGGTATACATAGCCTAACGGGTATAAAATAATACATATAAGCTAGAAATCTTAAGTGTCATGACACAGACACAAAATAAAATGCTACGAAAATATAGAAAAGTAAGAGATTGCTTCCAGCGATCTTTTTACATATGGGGGAAATTTTACAAATGTTTTTGAGACTTTAAATAAAGTCACTTTATTTTGGTGGAAACATCAAAATAAAAAATAAAAGCAAAGTGAAATAAAAATAAAAGAAACAATAGAATTTTAAAAACCACTCACATCTGAAATAGATAGCAATCTACCATGATTTTACTAGTTAGGGACACAAAAGGTACTGAATATGGACTAAAAATAGGCTATTCTGGTTAATCAAATATTCTGGTGAACAGAATTTCCAAACGCACCAGCTCTGAGTCATCAATACTCAAACAAGCAGAGAACGATCAAATATAAAAACGTTATTTGATGCTCATTGGGTAATTCAGACCACTCTGGTTCCTGCAGAGGACAAGTCACCCTGAGTATCGATCATCAAAGATCAGTAGTGTGTGTTAAATGAAGGCTTTACTGGATAGCAGGCTAGATACACCCGGCTTGGAGTTCTTCTCTTTCTTTTTTTTCCTAATTAGAGGGCAAATCACACCAGGTGCCAAAAAAGTGTTCCAAACTGAACACAGGTGGAAGGCTTGCCTTCTGAGTATCCAACTGCCGGCAGGCACGCTGGCTTCTCCTCAGGTCCCCTTCCAGCTTCACTTCATCTTGCTTATGCTTAAATCGCAGCCTAAAAAAATAAATCAATTACATCAATCAATCTATCAATCAATCAGTCACAGTCTCATTGAAAGAAGGCAACAGTCTACTAAGAGTCCATACTCTCTTCACCCATTTTATGTGCCCAACTCCCAGAAAACATACCACGGTAAAGACAAGAGGAAACCCAACACAACGCGAGTACGAAGTGTTACCGAAACTCCTCTGCGGCTGTTTCTTCAGCTTGGTTTTTCATGTGAATCTTTCTTCTGTAGCTTTCTAGCTTTTCCTCTGCTTTCCGCTTCAGCAAGGCCTCATGACCAAGGCCGCTTTTCCCTGTTCAAACGGCAAACTCTGCTGAGGAACCAGCTGGCTTCACACTTTTAAAACACGGCAACTGACATATTTGCAAATGACACACAATTCTAACTGGAGAACAATCACTCAAAACCATTTGACATGAATGACAGGAGAAAACAGTACAGATGTGTTTTTTTTCTAAGTCCCAGCACACGATTTGATTTTTACAAAGATCATTAGTCTGCTCTCATGTGATAGTCATGCTATATAAAGCTTTTTAAATTGCGATAACAGTATCAACTATCATTCTTTCATATAAATGTACTGAACAAATAAAATATATTTTTTCTTTTTAATTCATTTGAAGTATTTAGAAAAACACTGAATGCATAAATCTGTCTTCGAAGACTTTTAGGACATTTCAGTGGACAAAAGGAGCTTTGCATTTTTAATGGCCACAGCAATTTTTCCCCATATTTTTATGATTTGAATTTTATTTTATCCTCACTGAAATTTTTATTTTTAGTTTAAAAGATTTAGAAGTTTAAGAAACATCTTACTGAGGGTTTCCTATGAGAAGAACTGTAACAGTGCTACCATTAAAAAAGTATTTAATAAGCAAATATATGTGCTAGATCTAAGCGTAAGTTATTATTACTGGTAAATATGCTCAAAAATAATTATATACCTGTTTTGATGTTGAGAGGAATTGGCTCAACAATACCATCTCCTAAGAAAAGAGAACAAAACACACAAACTACTTTAGAAAATCTTCCTCAAGCTACAGGTGAACATGGTGTGTAACGGTACAATGCTCTACACATACCCCTCCAGCTTCAGTGCCACCTGAAACGGAAAACTGACTGTACTCTATAATCAACCACCTCCCTTGCCTTTAAACACCTGCTCCTCAGTAAGGCCGACCCACAGCCTCCTATGCCTTCAGAAGGTAGGGTTTCCAGAAGTGGAAACACTGATACTCTATGTCCAAGAGGGTGGCAGCCTCCAGGGAAAGTAAAGCTTTGCTAGGTGAGGATCAAAGCCATTACAGTAAAGAAGAGAAGAAGAAAAAGGCAGCTTACTACAAACATATGGCCTCTCCATCTTAATAAACAGTCTCACTTTCTAATAGGGAAGAGAGAATTGAGCTTGTCCAACCAGATGTTCATTTAGGCAGCTGCCACAGGTACAGAGCGAGCAGGGCAGAGTCCTGCCATCCTCCTCAATGTCACTTCACTGTCCTTTGGCCGTTGCACTCCTCAACCCTTCTCTCATCACCATTCTTAGCTGCTGCCTTCATTGTAAGTCTCATCCATCCCAGATGTTAGCGCCTTCAAGGCTGAGCTGGGCTGATAAGCAGCTCTTGAGGGCAAACGGTTGTCTAAAGTGGCGTAGGAAGATGAAAGTTCTCTATGTGCTTGTTAGCATATAAGAGACTAGTGAAGTTGTTTTAATTTCAGTGTAGATGGATAAAGAGTCGTCTCTGGTACTCATCAATACATCACCATTTGGTGGTTAGGAACACCTGCTTCTGTCCAGACAGAACTTACCACTCTTGCCAAGGGCCTGACCACTTTTATATCCCATCTTTTGGAGCAGAGCAAACCCTTTGTTTTCATGGCCTAGTGCATTCTTCAACCCAATGTCACGTCTTTCTCGTTCTTCTTCTTTTAAACTCTTCTGCCTATTTTTCAAATTAGCTTCCTGTTGCTTTTCTTCTTTTCGACGGGCCTCTCGGATTTGCCTCAGCATTGGCAATCCTGGTCTGATGTCTTGTCTGAAGAATAAGCGAAAAGGTGATTTTAGATGAGTACATTAAGTTTTCTCATAACTTTGCTACTTACTCAGTTGACACTACTTTACAGTTCAGTACCTCTATGATCACCTTTGTTACTATTGATATTAGAACATAATCACTGACCTCTGAGAATAGCTGTTTTAATAAAAATAATGAAGGCTGGTGCCAGATTGTAGGAAACTAAAGGAAGTACGGAGCTGAAGAAACAGTAGTTTTACACTATTTTTCCTAGGAGGTTGGAAATAATAAAGAGCAAAGTTGAATTCAAGCTAGAAGAGACAATCGGATAAAATAAAGCAGAAGAGTAAATTTCCTTGGAAGAGGAGAATAACAAGAAAGGAGGGCAGAAGTCACATGTTTAGCATTAAAAGGGAAGTACAGGCTCCTAGTGTTTTTGTATGAAAACGTAGGTGTTCCCATTAAGCAATAAAACTAACCTTCCAACTCACACTTAAAATGATGCCAATACTGAGGAGTCTCCTACATAGCATTACATGAGCTGTACACATTTACTTACTGGACATTAATGAAGGAGTCAGACATATAGTCCTCTTCTTCTGCCATGTTCAACTTCATATGGCAAAAGTATCTATAAATCAAATAGGATAAAGTAACAATACCTATTATTTTAGTTTATAATGGAAATAGACGTTTCTCTGCAGCTCTCCCACATATTCAGGTGCCTCCCAACATCTTTCTGTGTGAAGCCCCCCGACAACTCATTCTCTTCCACCCCAAGCCTCCTTCATTCCCTATTATTTTCAAATGAATATCACTACAACCTGCCCATTCCTGACCTCTTTTAAACCTCTGACAAGTCTTTCTCTACAACACCCCTCCTTTTTCCTATAGTTGTGATCATTGCTTTAGTTCAGGCATTTCTTTCCCACCTAAACTATTACAACGACTTCCTAATTGGTTTCATCGCATTTGGCCTCTCCTCTTCCAATCTGTCTCCTACACGCTCTTCAGAGTGTTTTTTTTTTTAAGACCTTTTTTTTTAAGTTTATTTATTTTTTTTAGTAATCTCTACACCCAAACGTGGGGCTCAAACTCATGACTCTGAGATCAAGAGTCACGTGCTCTTCCCATTGAGCCAGCCAGGTGGCCTCCAGAGTGTTTGTCTGTTTGTTTGTTTGTTTGTTTTTAAAAACACAAGTCAGGTCATTTAACCTGTTTCAAATCCTTCAATAATCTCTACCCTGTAGGCACTGGAGGACCAGTCACTTTAACATGGTAGCACGAGGGATCCTTCATAATCTGATCCCTGACGCTCCTTTAGGATTCAACAGTCAAGTCATATGGGCTTCTCACTGCCCTCTGAACATACTACAGACACTTCCTTCCTCCTGGGCCTAGGCTACCCTCCTTCATAAAGTCTGTCCTGACCATTCCAGGCCTGGCTCTACAGCACTTCATGTTCAAGCTGCTCATTTGGAATTTGATACAGTTAACATCTCACTTACATGGAAACGTTTTTCAGGAGAGTTTCCATCCAAAACAGTTAAAATCATGTAATTATTTTCCCTTACAGGGATAGAATAATTATCAAGAAAAGTGCATCTCAAACTTTATTATGTATAGGAACTACCTCAGGTTCTTCTCAAAATCCAGAGTCTGATTCTGAGCTAGGGTCTGAAGTTCTGTATTTCTACTAGGCTCCCAGGTGATATCAATGCCACTGGTCCAGTAGCTCGTTACAAAGGGTAGTCATTTGTTGCAGTGCACATGTGCTGTTTTTGCCTGCATACCATCCCTTCCTTTGGGAACCCAGCCCTCTGCGCTCCATGAGGTTCTAGTGCAGGGTGGCAATCTCAGTACTCTATACTCCCCTGGGGACTTCCAGTTCTGGTACACTATGTCCCAGCAACAGAGGAGATGATGAGCTAACCAGGGCAGATAAGCATCTCTTTCCTTACATGATATGAATAAACAGATTGTGGGGAAAAAGAGATCCCTTCACTGGGGTTTCTGAACTGGAAATATGTGAAGCAGGGCTCCAAAAGACCATCTTCCTGGCCAAATGAAGAGATCCTATTCTGCGGAATGAAGCCAGATAGAAAAAATGGACAAAGGTAATCCTAAAAGCAATGACTCTACAACTCCAGCTCCTAAGACCCTGATTCCTGTAGCTCTTTCTTTGATGCTGTGATCTAACATTCTTCCCTGCTACATGGGCTAATAAATTTCCTATTGTTGGAAAAGGGATTCTGTCAATTGCAAATGAGAGTATGGACAATTACAAATGGAAAAGTATTACTGTACTGTTTGTTTTGGGGGTCTGTTTTTGTTTTACAATTTTTAATGTGTATCTTCCTTACCAGGGTGTAAACCCCAAAGAGAAGTTCCCTATATCCCTAAAACTGTAGCCCAAACATCATAAATTCTAAATGTTTAGCTATGATAAGAACAAGAAGGGTCTTTACTTTGCGATTTTGTAATAAGAGAATACTTTTCTCCCTAGGTCATCATGTCTTAAAACAAATATACAGATAATGATTTTTTATGAGGTAAACACTCTTGTAACCAAGTGATAGCCTCCAAGATGGCCCCCAATGATTCTTGCCTCTTGGTTTTCCACCTCCTTGCACAGTCTCCTTCTACAGTGACCAGGTTTGACTGTAACCAATAGGATATTGTGGAAATGATGGAGAGTGACTTTTTGGTCATAAAAGACACTACAGCTCTTAGATCACTCTAACTCTGGTTAGATTACTCATGCTAAAGAAGTCAGCTGTCAAGTAGTGAGGACACGTAAGCAGCCCTATAGGAAGGTCCACACAGAAAGACCTGAGGCCTCCTGTTCACAACCACTACAAATGGGAGCCGCATGATTGAGACATCTTAAAACAGAGCCTCAAGCCCCAAACCTTCAAATGACTCAGCCTGGGCTAGAATCTTCACTACATCTTCTTAAGAAAGTCTGAGCTGGGGCACCTGGGTGGCACAGCGGTTCAGCGTCTGCCTTTGGCCCAGGACGTGATCTCGGGGTCCTGGGATAGAGCCCCACATCAGGCTCCTCCGCTATGAGCCTGCTTCTTCCTCTCCCACTCCCCCTGCTTGTGTTCCCTCTCTCACTGGCTGTCTCTATCTCTGTCAAATAAATAAATAAAATCTTAAAAAAAAAAAAAAAAAGAAAGTCTGAGCTAAGAGCACCTGGGTGGCTCAGTCGTTAAGCATCTGCCTTCGGCTCAGCTCGCGATCCCAGAGTCCTGGGATGGAGCCCCACATCGGGCTCCCTGCTAGGAGCCTGCTTCTTCCTCTCCCACTCCCCCACCTGTGTTCCCTCTCTCACTGGCTATCTCTCTCTCTGTCAAATAAATAAATAAAATCTTAAAAAAAAAAAAAAGTCTGAGATAGGCTAAACTACTAACAAATTCCTGACCCATAGAAACTGTGAGATAATAAGCGATTATAGTTATTTCAAACTGCTAAACTTTGGGATAACTTATTATACAGTATAAAAGATAATATAATCCATCACCCATGTCACGACCCTTGTCAGCTACCCAGGAGCCCTCTTTGTCCCCGACCAATTGTATCATTTTCTTACTTTTCTTCATAGTTTCACCAGCCATGTGTACTTTTCAAACATTATCATTTTTTCTTATTATAATAAGTTAAAAATATGTAAGATTATACATAGCATTTGTGGTAATTCACCCACTGTCTCTAAACTTCAAATTCTTCATTTCTAATAATAGTATTTTTACACATAATGGTTTAGTGCCTACCCGGTATCTCAAACATTTTTATCCCATTTAATCATTAATAGCTATATAAGGTAGAAATAGTTAGTCCAGCTTTTTAGTTGGAGAAATTAAGACTCAGTATGGCTAAATGGCTTTCTCAACAGCACAAAAAATCCAGGTCTCAGTGCTCTTGCTACTGCAAACAGGGTTAGATTATTTTTAAGGGACCCATTCAGCTCTAAAGTGTTAGGCAGATCTGAATGGGGGCTCCAGGTTTTTTTTTTTAAACTCCCCTTTGTGGGTTACAATATACTTTAGCATCGTCCATTTGCATCAAGCATAAAGATAAACTTCCTAAAGCGATAATCCAGGCAGAGATGATACGTGGCCTGGACCACAGTAACAGCAGTGGAAGTGGTGAGAAGTGGTCGGATTCTGGGTGTATTTTAAAGGTACAGCTAACGAGACTGGCTGATAGATTGCAGGCGGTGTGTCAAAGATTACTCCAAGGCTTTTGGTCTGAATACCTGAAAGAATGGAGTTACCAGTTTTTGAGAGTGGTTAGACGGTAGTAGGTCTGTTTCGGGTGAGGTTTGTTTTGGCAGACAGAGGGCAGGGAGGCGGCAACAGGAATGCTGCTTCATACCTACGGAGAATCCCATTACACATCCGAGGGGAGAGAAGGTCTAAGTAGCTGAACGTACAGTAGAAACCTAACAAAAAGAAGCCTCAGCCTTCCCCCTTCCCCCGCATCCCAGGGGCCGATTCCTCCCTTCTCGCGTCCATCCCAGCTGCAAGCATCCCGCCGACGCGACGACTCCCGGGTGGGCATGTAGGTGAAGGTGTGATGGGTTAGTCACAAGAAGCACACAGCCCACCCCCCTTACCATTCTATCTGGCATCTCCACCCCCTTACCTGGCAGCTCTACTCGCCCCGGGCCAGCTTGCGAGAGCACGCGCTGCGCCTGCGCCCACCTACCAGCACGGGATTTCTGAGCCTCAGATCCCACCTGAGTTTCCCAACGAGCAATCAATTGGAAACCTGTGGCAGGCAAGCCTAGGAAGATGTAATTAGTGCGCTTGCGCAAAACCAGCCTTCCGCGCATGCGCTCTCCTTTCGTTTCCTGCTGGAAGGAGTGCGGGAGGCGGGGCATCCGGGGCGTTTGGCAGATGCTTCTGGCCCCGGAACTCAGCTGTTCGGCACCTGCCAGACTAGGAGGTGAGGCCGCCCCCCCCCCGTCTGCCGTCAAAGCATGCACGGTAACACGCACACACCCCTGTCTCCCCGTACGTTTTCAGAGGGCTGGAGAGGAAAACCGAGTTTGTAATGTACATTTTCCTTTCACAGTCTCCGGGCTCGGTTCCGGGCCACCGTCACCTGTGGTTGACAGCCCGAGTGGCCCTGGGAAGGCCTGCGGTGGCTCTTGCATTTCCCCTAGGCCCGGCACTGAGCTACGGTGGTCCTCCGAGTAGCCGGGTTAACCCAGACCTGCAGCGCGCGCGGCATCTGCGGGCTGCATTTTCCCTGGCGCCCGGGGTTGCGGCTGAAGCTTATGCCACGGGGATGTGGCCTTCCTCACCCCGTCCCCGTAGGAAGGCTTTTGGAGACTTCCAGTGTGACATCTTTATGCTGGGAGTTTTGACGTCCTCCTGGGCCAGGGGAGGGTAAGGGTGCTGTGAACCAAGCAGTGGGCGAGGAAAGAGGAGGGTGGATTGTGAGGCCCAGCCAGTGTTTGATCTTGATGGTTAAGTTTTACCATTTATGGAATGAGTTAATGACATGTGTTTTGCTACGCATTTTTCTTCGGGAATAATGCCTTATTTGCTACATATGTATTTTAAGTACGCCCAACAAGGGGCTTGATTCCACGACTCCGAGTTCAAGAGTCGCAGGCTCTACTGACTGAGGCAGGCAGGTGACCCGTTATTTACAAGATTTATTTTAAGTTTCCTTTTACCCTTTTTTTCCTTCTTCCTCACCAAGCACGACTTTCATTTACGTTTGTTTTTGTTTTATGCTGGCCCTTTAGAATTAGGTTCTTGGGTTTTGCCTTAAAGAAATTATGTAAATTTCCCCCAAATGAAATGAGAGGAAAAGCTGTACTTTTAATTGCTTAGTGGTTACATTCATTAAGCTTGACTTCTAACATTGAAAAAATCCTTACAGGTATGTTTTAATTTGTTAAGGTGTGACTTTTAAACTTCAGTAATGGAGCTAGCCCACAGTTTATTGCTAAATGAAGAAGCTTTGGCTCAAATCACTGAAGCAAAGAGACCAGTTTTTATCTTTGAGTGGTTGAGATTTCTTGATAAAGTCTTGGTTGCTGCCAACAAGGTATGGTATTTTTTTTTCCAGTTGGGTTTACGTAATTGAGAGTATGATATGTTCATGATTTGTGAAAAAACAAGCATTATATTTTGGAAAGGTTTTGGGTCACTTATGGAATTGAGAATGTGACCCTGGAATAGGAGTTTTTGTCTGTCTTTTTTCTGTTTTGTCGCAAAACCTGAGTCTCGTTTGAACCTAGTTCTTTGCCCACTTCATGTGTCTATATGGACAGTTGAATGTGACTGGAGAAAAATATGATTATGTGACTAACGTCATTTTTTTTTAAAGATTTTATTTATTTATTTGACAGAGATAGAGACAGCCAGCGAGAGAGGGAACACAAGCAGGGGGAGTGGGAGAGGAAGAAGCAGACTCACAGCAGAGGAGCCTGATGTGGGGCTCGATCCCATAACGCCGGGATCACGCCCTGAGCCGAAGGCAGACGCTTAACTGCTGTGCCACCCAGGCGCCCCTGACTAATGTCATTTTAAATTCATTTATCTGCAACTTCAAATGGTCCCTCAGTGTTGTCTAGCAATCCCAATATCTTTATTTATCTCTCTGAGGTGTTATGATACGGTTTTTTTTCTTTCTGTTTTCTTCTTCCTGCATAGTCTCTTTTATCCTAGTTGCTTTTCCTTATGTATATGTTTTATTTTCTCTTTAAAATTAGATACTTTCCTCAAATATCTGATGATGTTTGGCATCTGTTCAAATTTAAGAATGAGTAGTAAGTTCTCTGGGCATGATGAAGTTCATTAACTGTGCTTCACTGTAGGCTAGTCCTGTTGTTTGAGGAACCCCTGATGTTGGTATCATAAGTTTCTCTTAGCTACTCATTCCCTGGTAGAGACATTTCTACTCTAGTGTCCTAGGGTGTATCACCAGCTGCCTAGTTTCTAGAAGCTGGGGAAGAAGACTAGGGACTTCAGCATCCAGTATATAAACTGTCATTTTACCCCCCTGTCTTCAGTGCGGTTTTCCCAGCCCACGGCTGTGCTTGAGTTCCCTAAGTCCAGAATGGAGGAGAGAGGTATGAGAGTCTTACAGCTTCTAGACTCTCAACCGTTTCCTCTTGCTCTAGGCACAACTTCACTCCCTCCTGCTTTTGCAAACAACAACAACAAAACAAGCATGGGCTTTATGGGATTCTGTGTTGTAAGTTGGGTCTCTTCTCAGCTTTCCCTATTGGGGATACCTGGCTTCTATATTTTCTGTTGATTGTTTTCCTGTTTTCTTTGCTCTTGTAGATTTGTGTTTTTTGGTTTTTGTGGGTTTTTTTTTCCTTTGGTTGCCCTTTAGTATAGTTTTAGTAGCATTTTTTGGAGATACAAAATTAATGCGTGGATTCATTCACAGTCCTTAGCTCAAAATTTCTGTTTTCTCTTAAACCCCTTCTAAGTGAGTATTTTTTGTCTACATTCCACTGAAATGGCTCTTGTCCAGCCATCAGTGATCTCAGATTCTTCCAACCAGTGGTCAGTATTCTTAGTTGACCATCAGCAACTTTTCATATAGTTGATCCTCTACCTTGAAACACTTACTAATTTTTAATTTTGTTGTGAAACTGAAAAATACAGGAATATATACAAGTATTTATTCTTTCAATGATATCATAATCTCATGATTTTTACTACTGTCTATTCAATAATGACTCCCAGATACCCAACTACATCTTTCTCTCTTAAACAGCATCTCAAAATTAACATATTCAAATATATTCAAAGCCAAATTCTTGATTTCCCCATCCCAAATCTGTCCTTGTCCTAGTGCTCATCTTCCGAGGAAATTACCATTTCTTCCTTCTGGTTGCTCAGGTCATAAATCTTAGAGTCATTCTTGACTTCTCTTTGTCAAACTTCACATCATATTCATCAGCAAGTCCTACTGGTTCTATCCACCATATATGTCCAGAATTCAATTATTTGTCATCATTGCCGTTGTTCCCACCCTCACCTCTCATCTGGATTTTTACGATAGCTTCCTAAGTGTTCACCATGCTTCCAACCATGTACCTTGTAGAGTATTCTTTACTCAGTACTCAGAATGTGCCTGTTAAAACATTCTGATCGCGTTCCTCTCGTGCTTCAAATTCCTACTTAGAATGACAGAAAATTCTTACAGTGGTATGTAAGACGGTATATAATCTGGTTCCTTCTATCCTTCTGATTCATCTTCCACTACTTACTCTCTTTGACTCTGGCCGTCTTGTTGTCCTCAGCGAAGCAAGTTTCCACCTCATGGCCTTTGCCCTTGTTCCCTTTGCTTGGAATGTTTTTCTCTCAGATGTATGCATAGCTCACACCTTCACTTCTTTTCAGAGAGGCCTTTTCTTACTAATCTGAACAAAACAGTAAGAGCTCACACTCTTCATTTGTTTATTTGGTGAACTCTGTCTTTCCCCACTAGAGTATAAACTCATAAGGGCAGAGACTTTGTCTGTTGTGTTTACTGTTTTATCACAGTGCCCAGAACAGTGCATGGCATATAATAAGTGCACAGTCAGCATTTCTTGAATGAATGAATGAGTGAACTCTCAGTATTGATTACGAGTATATCTGAATTTTTCTTTTTATGCTGTCTATGGCTCTTAAAGTTTCTTTCAGTTTCCTTCAGTTACCTATAACTTACGAACTACTGACTTTGCTTTTACAGGGCAGCCTTGCTAGGTTCTAAGACATCAGTTGTCCATACACCCGATATTTTACAACTTTTGACTGTTGGTTTCATAGTAAGTTAGTGTGGAAGCTTTTTGGATCTGGAGTAGTCACTTTTATTGGTAGCTAACTTTTTGGCATTGGAGTGGAATGAAGGATAAGATTTAATCTAGGAAAGAATGGTTCATTTCTTAATGAACTTTTCCTTATCTTGAAATTTTTCATTTATGGTTTTATGCCTAATGTAATCTAGATTTTAACTGTTTACTGTTATTTTTAATTTTGATTAAAAGGTAACAAAAGCACATATAAGAAAAAAACTGATAATCTTTATTTTTTTTTTTATAACAGACTGATGTAAAGGAAAAGCAGAAAAAACTTGTTGAACAATTAACTGGATTAATAAGTAGTTCACCTGGACCACCTACACGAAAATTGTTAGCTAAAAATCTTGCAGCTCTTTATAGCATTGGAGATACTTTTACGGTTTTTCAAACACTTGATAAATGTAATGACATTATCAGAAATAAAGATGACACTGCAGCGTACTTACCAACAAAACTGTAAGTACTTACTTTGATGTTTTGGGTTTTTAAGAGTAACTTATCTTAATAAGGGACTACTGATCATAAAGACTCCCAGGTCAGTGGAACCTGTAGCATGTGGCTTGACAATGAAAGCTCTAAGTAGTCTGGGGGAGGGGTTCTTTTTCAATCTATGTTTCATCGCCACTGGAACTTTTAGCAAACAATAGAGAATTGGTATGGTGTCAGCAGTTTGCACAGAGGTCTTTTGGTAAATTTGGATGGAGAGAATATTCTTGTCTGGGACAGACAGAGAAGTAAAGAATTTCTAGGTGATGAGATTAAGGCAGGCCTGGGCAAACTAGCCCACAGGCCAAATCCAGCCTGCTGCCTATTTTGTAAATAAAGTTTAATTGGACTATAGACATGCCCGTTCACTTAGGTGGTAGCTGCTATCATGTTATAATGGCAGAATTGAGTAGCTGAGACAGAGACCATTTTGCCTGCAAGTTTGCGGACCTTTAGCTTAAGGCCTTACCCAACTCCTGGCCCATGCTTGCAGTTTGGGTCAAGGACACACATTTTCAGAGCAAGTCTTAAGGCTAATGGCTATGGGGCGCATCCTATGAAAGGGTCAAATAAGAAAGCCAACAGTTATAGTACAGTGAGGAGTGTTGTCAAGGAGAAAAATGACTCACCTGTGGCATAAGGGGAGAGCAGTGTCAAGGAAGACTTCTCAGAGAAGTGTCAGACAAAGATCAACAACAGGGAAGCCATGGAGGTTAGTCAAATAAGTAGTTAAGATGGGAAGATGGATGTGATAGGCCAGGGATTGGCAAACTTTATGAAAAAGAGCCAGGTAGTAAGTGTTTTTAGCTTTGTGACTATCCATCTCTGTCACAACTACTCACCTCTGCCACAGACTGTGTGTAAATAAAATAGCTGTGTTCCAGTGAAACTTTATTTACTATTTTTATCCTCTTATATTCCTAATAAGAATACAGTTTGATTAACCATAGTATTGCAATTATAAATAAACAAGGTGTTTCTGAAAGTTGAGAATTAAGGATTTGTAACCAAAAGTGTCCTGCACCAATGCAAATTGATTTCTGAAAATGGGAAAGGTATCATGAAATTGAATTAGTAACCTGAACAATGACCGGTGAAAACATCATTTCTTACAGGGCTGCAGTGGCTTGTGTTGGAGCATTTTATGAAAAAATGGGGAGAATGTTGGGAAGTGCATTTCCAGAGACAGTGAATAATCTTTTGAAATCTCTGAAAAGTGCAGAGGTAAGTTTTATAACAAATATTATTTAAATGTTTTGCTTGTGGCAGGAGTTAGATGTCAGTAAAAATATATGTTTGCCTTTTTTTTTCTGTCATACTCCTTAGCAAGAAGGTAATTTAAGATTATTACTTGCAAAAAAATATTACTTGCCCCTTCTTTAATGTATATTACCTTATATTTCAGTGGGAAGGGAAAGAATGCTTTTTCTAGGCAAAAATAGATTTACCTATTATTTTTTATTTAGCCCTATGGATATTTTTGCACTGCCATTTTATTTTTGTGCCACAGCTAATGTATTAGTTTCCTAGAGTTGCCTTGGGTAATTAATGACCACAGTGACTTAAAACAACAGAAATTTGTTGTCTCACAATTCTGGAAGCAAAAATCCAAAATCAGGGTGTTGGCAGGGCCATGCTTCTGAAGACTCTTGGGAAGAATCCTTTCTTGCTTTCTTCACTTCTAGTGGTTGCTGGCAGTCCTTGGCATTCCTTCGTGTTCCTTGATTTGCGGGTGCATTTCTAATTCCTGCCTCTGTTGTTACATGGTGTTCTTCCTGTGCGTCTGTGTTCTCCATCCAAATTCTTCTCTTCTTGTAAGGATACTAGTGATTGGATTATGGCCCACCGGAATCCAGTATGACCTTGTCTGTATTTAATTTCTTATTTCCAAATAAAGTCATATTCACAGGTAATGGGGCTTAAGACTTGAACTAATCTTCTTGGAGGACACTATTCAATTCATAGCAGCTAATACTGAGTAAAAATAGTTCTATTTTGTCATGTCAGTTTGGTGTTACTTCTGAAAGTTCCTTATCAACTTGGTGTTCACTAAAACTAGACCAAGGCCTGGACTCTCTTAGTCTTAATTCCTTCGTCTCAGAAGGCTGAAGATTTCTTGGACAACACCTCTTCTGGGAACTATTTGTTTATTCATTTATTATAAAACTATGATTGCAGACATACTGTGAGGTAGTAAGCATATAAAGATGAACAAGACATGGTCCCTGACCTCTTAAAAGCTTATAGTCTAGTGGAAGAGATCTGTGTTTGAATGAGTATACTCTAAGAAAGAACCAAGTACTGTAAGAATATGAAAACAAGTTTGGATTAGTTATCAAAAGATGAAGGCTTAGTATAGCTCTGTGACAAGTTTTTTAAATGTGTTGGATGGCTCTTCTTTTAGATGGTTTATATTACTTCTTAATTATTCTTTGCTTAACCGTTCACATTCTGAAAGTTTGGACCCTCGAGATGTGATATTTAAGTTTCTGAAATTGTTTTCTTTTCTTTTTTTTTTAAATAATTTTTTAATTATATTATGTTAGTCACCATACAGTACATCCCTGGAGAGAGAAGGACCTTCCAAGATCGCCAGACAGTGACCAATTTTGTAACCATGAAACCAGCCCTACAGGAGATATTAAGAGGGGTTTCTATAAAAGTAAAAAGGCCCCAAGAGTGATACAGAACAGAAAGTTCCAATCTATAGAAACAAAGACTTTACAAGCAACATGACATCATTAAAATCATCTCTCTCAATAATCACTCTCAATGTGAATGGCCTAAATGCTCCCATAAAACGCCACAGGGTTGCAGATTGGATAAAAAGACATGACCCATCCATTTGCTGTCTACAAGAGACTCATCTTGAAACTAAAGATACATCCAGACTGAAAGTGAAGGGATGGAAAACCATTTTTCATGCCAATGGACCTCAAAAGAAAGCTGGGGTAGCAATTCTCATATCAGACAGATTAGATTTTAAACTAAAGACTGTAGTTAGAGATACAGAAGGACACTATATTATTCTTAAAGGAGGTATCCAACAAGTGGATATGACAATTATAAATATCTACGCCCCCAACAGGGAAACAGCAAGATACACAAGACAACTCTTAACCAGAATAAAGAGACATATAGATAAAAATATGTTAGTAGTAGGGGACCTCAACACTCCACTATTAGCAATAGACAGATCCCCTAAGCAGAAAATCAACAAAGGAACAAGAGCCTTGAATGATATACTAGACCAGATGGACCTCATAGATATATATAGAACACTACACCCCAGAACAACAGAATACTCTTTCTTTTCGAATGCACATGGAACGTTCTCCAGAATGGACCATATACTGGGTCACAAAACGGGTCTCAACTGATACCAAAAGACTGAAATTATTCCCTGCATATTCTCAGACCACAATGCTTTGAAATTGGAACTCAATCACAAGGAAAAACCTGGAAGAAACTCAAACACTTGGAGGCTAAGAACCATCCTGCTCAAGAATGACTCGATAAACCAGGAAATCAAAAAACAAATTAAACAATTTATGGAGACCAACGAGAATGAATACACAACGGTCCAAAACCTATGGGATACTGCAAAGGCAGTCCTAAGGGGGAAATACATAGCCATCCAAGCCTCACTCAAAAGAATAGAAAAATCTAAAATGCAGTTTCTATATTCTCACCTCAAGAAACTGGAACAGCAANCCCTGCATATTCTCAGACCACAATGCTTTGAAATTGGAACTCAATCACAAGGAAAAATTTGGAAGAAACTCAAACACATGGAAACTAAGAGCCATCCTGCTCAAGAATGATTGGATAAACCAGGAAATGAAAAATCAATTTAAACAATTTATGGGGACCAATGAGAATGAAAACACAANAGAATGAATACACAACGGTCCAAAACCTATGGGATACTGCAAAGGCAGTCCTAAGGGGGAAATACATAGCCATCCAAGCCTCACTCAAAAGAATAGAAAAATCTAAAATGCAGTTTCTATATTCTCACCTCAAGAAACTGGAACAGCAACAGAGGGACAGGCCTAACCCACTGACAAGGAAGGAGTTGACCAAGATTAGAGCAGAGATCAATGAATTAGAATCCAGGAGCACAGTAGAGCAGATCAACAGAACTAGAAGCTTGTTCTTTGAAAGAATACATAAAATTGATAGACCACTGGCAAAACTTGTCCAAAAACAAAGAGANCAAAAGAATAGAGAAAGG
Source organism: Ailuropoda melanoleuca (assembly GCF_002007445.2). NCBI lineage: Eukaryota > Metazoa > Chordata > Mammalia > Carnivora > Ursidae > Ailuropoda > Ailuropoda melanoleuca. Next base: position 114,857,157 of record NC_048221.1, read on the forward strand.
ACCCAAATTAATAAAATTATGAATGAAAAGGGAGAGGTCACAACCAACACCAATGAAATAGGAAGGATCATTAGAAACTTTTATCAACAGCTTTATGCCAATAAATTAAACACCTGGAAGAAATGGATGCCTTCCTGGAAACCTATAAACTACCAAGACTGAAGCAGGAAGAAATTGATTTTTTAAACAGACGNAGCAACAGAGGGACAGGCCTAACCCACTGACAAGGAAGGAGTTGACCAAGATTAGAGCAGAAATCAATGAATTAGAGACCAGAACCACAGTAGAGCAGATCAACAGGACTAGAAGCTGGTTCTTTGAGAGAATCCATAAAATTGATAGACCACTGGCAAAACTTGTCCAAAAACAAAGAGAAAGGACTGAGATTATTAAAATTATGACTGAAAAGGGAGAGGTCACGACCAGCACCATTGAAATTGCAAGGATTATTAGAAACTTTTATCAACAGCTATATGCCAAAAAACTAAACAATCTGGAAGAGATGGAGGCCTTCCTGGAAACCTATAAACTACCAAGACTGAAACAGGAAGAAATAGATTTCTTAAATAGGCCAATTAACTATGAAGAAATTGAGTCAGTGATAAACAACCTTCCAAATAATAAAACTCCAGGCCCAGACGGTTTTCCTGGGGAATTCTACCAAACATTCAAAGAAGAAATAATACCTATTCTCCTGAAGCTGTTTCAAAAAATAGAAACCGAAGGAAAACTACCAAACTCCTTCTATTAGGCCAGTATTTACCTTGATCCCCAAACCAGGCAAAGACCCCCTCAAAAAGGAGAATTACAGACCGATTTCTCTAATGAATATGGATGCCAAAATCCTCAACAAGATCCTTGCTAATAGAATCCAACAGTACATTAAAAGGATTATCCATCAAGACCAAGTGGGATTCATCCCTGGGATGCAAGGGTGGTTCAACATTTGCAAATCGATCAGTGTGTTAGATCATATCAACAAGAAAAGAGTCAAGCACCA